>NC_135561.1:3407500-3565000 GCF_964340395.1 Glandiceps talaboti | reverse complement strand
TTCTTTTAGTCATCATTTGACTGAAACTTGTCAGGGACTTTGCTTAATGACAGTCTTTAAATTTATATTGTTCTTTATTGTTCTTGCAGATTTGAAAGAATTTATCAAACATATTCAGTTGTTAGAGATTGCAATTGACATTGATGCTATAAATAGATTGTTTACATCATTAACACTTGGCAGAACACAAGGTGAGTCAAGGTCATGTTGACACATGCTGACTTATTTTACATAAAGATCTTTGCAAAATGTGTTAATGAAAATTTAGCCATCTAGAAACATACTGTTATTTGAGTAATTAAGACAATGTGATAGATATACCAAGGGGTACTGTTTTCTAGTTGTGCTTGAGAGTCTAAGTTTTAAGTTACTTCAGTGGCACAAACAGAATTTATAAGATTTTTCTATGTGAGTGGTATTTTAAATATGCAGGAAACAATAACCCCATGGCACCCTCACCCCAAACTGTATAACTCCAGCTCATGAGTAACTTTATTTATTGACAGTGGTGGAACCCGATACCTTCGCTATTTTCTATGAATGTTGGAAGGAATCTGAGATAGAGACATCATCACTAGCCTTGCCTCCAGATGAACTAGACCATAATGAGTGTGTCTTAAAAGTCTCATCATTAATCAGAACTGATCATGGTACTGGACGTTTGATCCTGACACAGAAAAGGTAACAAATATCAGGAATGGAAAGGGGTCTTAGTTTGATGACCTTTGAACTGATCAGATATACAACACAATATGTCACAGACTGACAGACAGACAGACAGCCTGACGGACATATGTTAGACAGACTGACAACTTATGTCAGTCAGACAGACAACATATGTTAGACAGACAGACAGACAACTTACGTCAGACAGACAGACATAGTCAGACAGACAGACAGACAGACAGACAGACAGACAGACAGACAGACAGACAGACAGACAAACAAAATAATATGTCAAAATACGATGTGCTTATCAGAAAAAAAAACCTGCATGTATACAGAAATAAACTACACAATTGCAGTAAACAGAAATGAACAATGACATACAAAATACACTATAAAGTGTACAGAAATGTACTGTGAACTATACAGGAATAAACAGATACAGAAAAGTACTGTGAATGTTTTATTTATGTACGAAAGTTTCAACTTTGAATATAACATTTTTATCAGATTAAGGAAATATGAAGAACATATAACTTTAACTTTTGTTCTCTTTCTTTTTTCTGTCAGACTGTTTTTCTTATCAGAAGGTAAACGTAAATTGAAGGAAGTGATCAGACTGAGGGACATTCAAAACATTGAAAAATATGAATATACACGTCATATCTTTCCACCAGGTGTACCAGCACTCAAAATATTCCATAAAAGTAAGCCACAAATCTTTAGTTGATAATCCTTAAAGCCCAATGTTTCAATCCTATGACCTTTCTTATCAATGGAACCGTAAGGACTAAACAAGATTATTCATTTGTTCTAGACCCACTTCTAACATATCTCTGCCAGACAACTGTTTATCACACCTAAATTTTGATGATATTGGCCTTAAGCATATATTTGATAAACATAGTGTTAGTTTACAGTTTTTCATTAGTCAACAACCTATTCAGTATGGGTAGTCAAACAGGAAGTTTTACTAGTTGGACTCTGGTTTGGATTTTACAATAAACCGACAAACAGGGGATGAAAACATAACCATGTCCAACTTTGTTGGCCGGTTTAATGGCAATACTGGTTATAATGATGAAAATATTGATTTTTAAATTCTCAGAGGAAGGTAAAGCACCATACATTGCCAGTCTAAAGTCAGAAAGGAACAGCTGGTATATACTCATCAAAGAAATGTGGGCAGGTAGAATTATTGCCGATGTTCAGAAAGACTATCAAGTGATCCAACAAGCTGCACAGAATGTATTGATGATAGATGCCATTATACGTAGTGGGGACTCGGAGGAGTCTACTCACTCATCAGCTGTAGAAGCTGCTGCAGATGTAAGTCATTAGTTATTCATGTATCATCACATGACCAGTTTGAACCAGTCAGTAAAGTTTTGATGTGGTCACATGTTCAGTCTTAACCAATCAATGATTGTTAAGGGTAGTCACATGGTTCATTCTAAACATATCAGTACAGATTTATATCAAGATACCTTAGACCAATAAGTAATTGTTAAAGTAGTCACATGTGCATTCTAAGCCAATCAGTTATAGTTACATCTACTTGTATTATTTTCAATATGTATTCTTTTTTTCCCGATTGCAAAAAGAGATAGGAATTAACTTTATATGCAGAGTAGTAACAATTTATGTTTTTAAGTCTTGTGGCTGTGAGTCAGAGTGGTATACTAGATGTAGATTTAGATCAGTGTCATGTGATTAATACTAACCAGTCAGTGTAACAACAGAATTAAAACTGACAATATGAATTTATTGTTTTATAGAATCTGTGTTACTTCACACGTCGTAGAGAGGAAGGTATGGCAAATTTACCAGAGGAAACAACCAGTGCCTTGATACATCGTGTTAATCCATCCAATCGTAATGAACAGAAAGCCACAGTAGAGGCATTGCTGTATACACCAGGAAGTAAGTTGTCTTTTTATCTGTATAAATAATGAAATAAACCAAAAGAGGCAGATGAGCCTCAGATTAGGTTATTTCTGTCATCAGTTTTCACCTGTCGTTTATATTTTACCATACTTTTATTTTATTTTATTTTATAGTAGGCATATTTGATATTTTTTAGCATATTGGTCTTTAGTTTGCCATATTTTGTATAATCAATTGTGTTATTGTAAATTTAATCTTCCATATTTGGCTATAATCTTACCATATTTGGTTGTAATCTCACCGTATTTGGTTGTAATCTTACCATATTTGATTGTAATGTTACCATATTTGGTTGTAATCTCACCATATTTAGTTATAATCTTACCATATTTGGTTGTAATCTCACCATTTTTGTTCCACTGGTTGTCATATATGTTGTTGCTTTATTAACCATACTGGTTAATCTTACCATATTTGGCTATAGTCTTACCATATTTGGTCGATGTTTATTTCAGATCGTAGTAAGGGTGATGAAGACAACAGTCCTAAACTATGGTGTGCATTGGGTACTGGTAAAATACGGGTATTCGATGCAAGTACATGGATTTGTGAATCACAGTTTATTGAAGCCAAGGATAGAGTGGTAGGTATGAGATCAAATATTGAACTGTGAGGGCAGTATAACCATAACTTTGCACATGCGCGCATGCACACACACACACACACACACACACACACACACACACACACATTCTCTACATAAAGGATAGTTCCACTGTGTTCCAACTTCCATAACACCTCTGTGACTGGCTATTTTGCATAACAAAGAAAAGGATGGCAGTTCAATGACATATTGCTATGCTGAGACAACATAGCTCACTTTCAAACTCACGAGCTTGCACACTCACAAGCACACAATTTTAAACAAATTTGTTCCATATATATCTAAGTAAGAAAATGTTTGTCAAAAACATGCTTAGAATTTGAAAAAAATATATGTCCAGTTTTGTTGTAATGGGCACTTAGGAGCCTAAGGAACTGATCATGTGACACATATTTACAATGCTGCAGTGATTATGTTATACAAGTTAAATTCTCATGCATTTTTATGAATGACTCTGACACTTATATCCCTGGCAATTATTTTAATTCATAAAAATAATAATATCATGCCACTTCACCTGCACTGCACATACCCTAAACAAACTGTGAGGGCAGTACATTTTCTATGTAGAGTGAGTGATGTATTTCAGATTTAGATTATATCTTTTCCTTCCCATACAGTGTTGTCTAATGAGTGTGAAAGGTGACCAAGTCTGGGCAGGCTCCTTTGATACCACTATCTATATCATAGACATAGATAAATATACCGCCAATAAACGACTTATAGACCACGCTGACTTTGTCTCTGATCTTACCAAGAATAGTGATGAAAGGTAATTTGTCACATTATAATAATAATAATAATAATAATATTTATTTCTTATAGAGCGCATTACATTAAAACAATCTCAATGTGCTGAACAAAAGTATAAAATTATTTTAAAAGGTACATATACACATTGCTTTATAAAAGCTGCACTAGCTGCTAATGGAACGTTTTTTGAAACGATTTTGTAAGATACAATGAAGTAATCATAATATCGTACACCGTGAACAGTATTGAATCACATGTTGGTAAAGGTATTTGTGTAACACTACACATAGTATGGTGCACTATATCCGATCAGCATGATTTTTGGGTGCGGAAACTAACTGGAGGATTGTGGATATTGTATGTATTTTGGTTTGAATTCCGATCTGCCGTGAATATTCTTAATATCTGTTTGTTCGTGCAAACTTAATGGTCAATTGTCCTGTCCTGACCTGTGTTTAGCCATTAGTATATTTTATATAAAGTTCCTTGTTTACAGTGTTGCATATTCAGCCAGTTTGAACGGTCAGATTATATCATGGAATACAAGCACTCTACAGAAGATTAAATGTATTGACTTAGAAGATGTTGATACATTAATTTGTATTAAGTGGATTACTGGTAACCTGTGGTGCTGTGAGTACAAAGTGATTTATGTTATATGTAGTGTTATCATTCTGTATATAGTATGAATCTGACCTTTGTTGGATTAGTCTTGCAACAAGACCTCAGATCTGCACTTAGAAAGTTGCTGTACAAAAGCCATGGATGACTACCACTTGTGTTTGAAAGCCCTTGACAGTGCCTTTAATGCCATGCAACCTATGATCACTTTTAAAGTTTGCAGAATGCACAAGGGTCTAGCAGCTAGAATATTGTTGGATAAAGTTCTTTATATCATACAAAAGCCAAGCTGTATGCCATGTTCAAACAGGAAAATAAATAAGGAATTATGCCCTGGTTGTCATCATGAAAATGCATGTCAATGTCAGTGATTTCTGCAATACTCTGTAAAATGGATCAAAACATCCCCGTTTGTCATTAGCTTAGGCAGGTATGATTATATTATTCTTCAATATTTTTTTGCATTCAGTAAGAAATGCATGTGACATGAAGATATTACCAGTTCTCATCTTTGACTTTCAGTGACAAAGTCCCTAATCTAATCTAATCTAATCTAATTTTTTTATATAGTGGCAAGTGCATTCCATAAAACTATCACTGTGCACTTTACAAAGCACAGAAACACAAGTACAAAACAGTATTGCCCCCTGGTACTAATATTTTCCAGAGCTGAACGATTCCGGAATAATATCACCTTCATATAGTGTTATACTCTAAATGAACTGTGAGGGCAGTATAGCTATCTGAGCATGATACGCAAAGGAACCATTTGGAATTAATGTACCAGTCACAGATGACTTTATATATTAGCATATGTTGAGACCATATTTTAGCTTGAATGTCAAGAGCTAGCAGGTCAATTGTGGTAAATTTACTTATCATTTTTTGCAGGCAACAAACGAGATCTACGTGTCTTAGACTCTGATGGTGGTGTTCTAAGGAAGTTACAGATACCTGATGGTAGTGGTTTCCCTGCACAAATTGAATGTTTTTTTGTCACGCCAAATAACCAGGTATGTAAAGTTTTAGTTGTAATTGATAGTATTCATTTTGGGAGTTGTTTTTGTTTGTTTTTCAAATATGACTTTGTTGGTTTGTTTTTGGTATACTTCTAGAAGATATAGCTGCAAGCTTTTCTACTGTGTAACCTGACATATGAGTTTAATTTTCAAGTCCATCATGGCATTATTGTAACAGGAGTAAATATGTACAAAAAACAATTTGTATGAGCCATGTACATAGGATTATTCTTTTGTTATTTACCAACAATTTCTAAACCTCTGTCAGACAACTAAATTGTAATCCTTTCTCTAAGTGGGTCTTTAATACCAGATTTCAAAAAGGTAACTTTATTCCCAGTAACTCTCCTTAATGGAGTCCAGTAATCGTAATCCAGTATCAATTTCTAGTCTACTGGGCTAAAATGGTGTTAATATCAGTGTAACCATTTATAATACAATACCACTTTGCAATATTTTGTTTTGTGACATTGTTATTTGTTAGACAGTTATTAAATGACATTCTGTGATTAACAGTTGAGATACTTTAGTCTGTAACTTTACCTACAAATTTGTCTGTGTCTTGTAGTTATGGACAGGCTGTGCTAGGAAAGGTCAGCTGGTCAGTTGGAATGCAGAGACATTTGAAAGACTTGGAACACTGGAAGTCAAGTGTAGGGGATTTAGTAAACTTGTGTATGCTCAAGAAAAGGTAGGTATAGTCCATGAGAGCAACAAATAGACCCCCTTGTAACCCCTTTCAGGCCACCCCTCCCCTCATAAAACAGGTGTAATGAGATTGGGAGAATTCAAATGTAGAAAATTTAGTAAACTTGTATATGCTCAAGATAAGGTATTTACAGTAGATAAGAACAACAGATAGCACCACCCACCCCCCACCCCCCACCCCCCACCCCCACCCCCAAAGAAGAAGTTGACATGGGGTTGTTTGAGAAGATTAAAGTGCATACTATTGACAACTCTAATTATAAGCCATCAAATTAGGATTTAGTCATTGGAAACTTTATATTTATATTAGGTGGATTGAACTATAATATGCAGTAAATGATAACAACAAATGGACACTTCAAGTGTATCGTATTCACTCACATTTGATAAACTTTTCATTTAGATATGGGCTGGAAGCAAGAGTGGTAAAATTCATATATTTAACACTGTTACATGTTCACATGAGAAGGAGCTTGTTGCCCATGAAGCTGCTATCAGATCGATGTGTACGGCTGAAGATCGATATGTGATGACAGGAGCAGAGGGAATAGATGGGAAAATAGCTATCTGGAGAGCTAAGTTCCTGACTCAGGTCTAGATGACGAAAAGTATACAATAGTGACTGATAATGGAGTTTGTAGTCAGTCAGTGACACCAACAGTCACTTTTAAATCTTAAAGGGAACACTACTCCAGGAAATAGAGACATTTCTATAAACTATGGGTTCTGGAGAATCATTTCATGATTTTACATCACCTACAATTACTTGCGATTTCAGAGAAACATCAAGTTAATTTGTGACTTTATAGGGTATCTTTGCTATGGGCTATTGCATGATGGGAGTCAGCAGAAATAATATATTCATGGTTGAACAATGAATATTCATGAGATAGTTTACACAGAAGCGAATAGGCACTTAGGAGTCATGAATGTTCATTGCGCAACCCTATAAAGGCACAAGATCAACTTGATGTTTCTCTGAAATTGAAGTAATTGTAGGTGATGTAAAGTCATGAAATGACTCTCCAGAACCTATAATTTATGAAAATGTTCCCCTTTAAATGCCATAATAGAGTATACAAAACTAGGGTAGTGACAGTCCACATATGGCCATGTTAGATTTTTCACTATGCCAAAACATTGCAAAGAACAGGATATCATACACACAGGGTTTTCAGAACATGTTGTATGTCTGCACATGTCTGATATTCATAACTAGTCCAGCCAATGACACAAGTAATGTCTGACCAAATAACTATTGTTTAGTGTTATTAATAGCACCTTGTAGTAATGTATTCTGTACAATGCACACAATTTGTTGCAGCTAAGATATTGTTTATTATCGTGTATAATATAGATAGCAATCCATACATACTGATACATGTTATTTATAGAGAGTATAACTCCTTAACGTAATGTATCAAGTTTGAATTGTTTGTAAGAAACAATTTCAATATTGTTTAGCAATTTCTGTTTGCTGAATCTATTCATTGTGCATGATTATCTATACATTGGAAGTAGTTTTCAAGGTTTTGTTTATTATGCAAGGAAATCATATATTGTTGAGTTTAACCAGGATCTTTTTTTTTTAGAACTTAAGTCAGAAACAACAAACAATATGTGATACACATAGTTTGTGACTACTTTCTACTTTTATCTCACATTAGATGTGAAATACTCCCATAAAGTGGCTCAAGCTGAGTTTGTGAGCTGATTAACTATAGTAAAAAAATATTTACTTAAACCAACAGTTAAATTGTACTAACTGTATAATGGGTCAATGAATGCGGTCAGTGACACTGAAATTGTGTTCTGGCTTTGTTAGCACATCGGATATCATAATAGTAATCCAAAGAGATTAATCAGTTTGCTTTCGTGATATATATGTAAAGGTTAATTTTTCACAAGCAGGAAACATTACCTTGTCCAAAATATTTCATCTAGACTAGATTGACTTCTTCAGTGAACTGAATGTTTTCACCAGGTGTTAATGGTGTCATGTGATTATTGACCAATGCTTCGGAATTGATGACCTGGTCGTATGCATATGACTATGAGAGTTATCGCAACCTGCAACCTGCAGAGTCCAAACTGACCACACTAACCATTCAACCATCATGACACCACAATAAATCAAGAACATCAGTTAACAAAGTTGTTATGTCCAAATACAAAATGTATTTGTACTTAGACCCTACATGTGTAGAGTCTATGATTTGTAGTCTCAGTTTTATATAATATGTATTATCAGCACAAAATAATAACCATCTAATTGTTAACATGTCATGGGTTTGTCTTATGTCATTGTAAGATTTGTAATTTGTGTAAAGCTTGGAAAGTAATGTAATTTAGGTTGTTTTTCGTCAAAATAAACTGTACTGTAAAGTCATTATGACAGTTGAAAGTTTGTGTAAATCTTGGAAAGTAACTTATGTCATTTGCTATTTAGAATAAGTTAAAGTTAGGTAAAATTACAGCTGTGCTTTGTGTGAAGCTGAGACTGAAGTGTCACAATCTTCCTGTCTACTGTGAAATATGCAATTAATATGGACACACTTTATAATGGTAAAGTTACAGCAGATGTTAGAATATAACCCTGTTATAAACCAGTACAAATGAGAAGTTAGTTATTGAGAACAGTTATGCAACTTATATTTACGATAACATTCAATATATTCAGATGAAATCTATGCTAGGATTGATTTTGATTTGAAGTCAAAATATTTGAATATGCGGTACAATATGATATTGGTATGTCAAAGTGTATGATGATATTGTAAATACATATTTTGAAGTACTTGTGATTTAAACTCTGAATTGGTGCAATGGTAATTATTTCAATAAATATTTTATTGATATTTTGTATATATACAATAAATATTCATTATGATTAATATTTTGTTTGTCATGTCATTCTGTGAATACTCTTCTTTAATTCTATTTTTTTAACAATTTTATTGAAAGAGTTAAAGTTATACTGATGACCTGTTTTATAGCTACATGCTAGACTTGTCCTGGACCTTCTAAAAAATCCAGTACTTATCTTTACTCAACACTCAACCAAGAAAAAAGCTTTTGATACAAGAGGCCTTTCTTGTTATCAGTAACAATGTTATTAACGTGTCGTGTGTATGGTATAATTAAATAAAGGAAAATGTATGGAATGGGGATATTGTCTGTACACATACATACATATGTAGGTATGCACACACACACACACACACACACACACACACACACACACACACACATACATACATATGTAGGTACACACACATGCATACATACACGGATACATACATATATACATACATGTACATACATACACACACATACATACATACATACATACATATACAGATACATACATATATACATACATGTACATAGTTACACACACATACATACATACATACATACATACATACATGTACACACACACACATCAAGCAAAGATTTTAACATGTACTGTATGCTAAAATGCTTATCAATAATACCACAACTCAATAAACATGCACTGAAATGATGAAAATGAATTTTAATATACAATAATATAAACATACAGTATAATCAAAATGAGATACGACAATACAACATACACAATGGATTGAAGTTACAAAAAACTCAAATTACAAAGTTCATAATGGTCTCCAAATTACAATAGTAGATGGCTTTTAATAAACAATGAGTACTTTTTAACTAAACTCTAACGAAGTGTCTGCATGGTGAATAACCACATGTTCACAATCTATGTCAGTGTAAAAGTGGTTATTCACTGACAAAACCAACACTGTCTACTTTAGTACTAGCTTCCCGGTATAATAGCTAGAATCAGTTCAACAAATTGAACATGTTAACTTTAGTAGTAGCTTATCGGAATAATAGCTAGAATCAGTTCAACAAATTGAACATGTTAACTTTAGTACTAGCCTACCGGAATAATAGCTAGAATCAGTTTAACATGTCAACTTTAGTACTAACTTATAGAATCAGTTCTTTCCTAAAATATGTCTATTCAGATGTCCTATCTCTTCTACATGTACAACAAGCTATCCATAAACAATACAAATTTATCAACAAAAGACAACTTTCATATAACAGATACAATTATTTACAAAGAAAATAATAACAAATACTGTACATTGATTTCAATTTTCATTCATGATACAAAAAAAGTTGTATTAAATCCGAATTATGGAAACAAAGTTGGTTTTAATCAATAAGATGTATGATGCAAGGAGGATGAAGTGTACAAATGAATGTTCATGGACTCTGGCTCAGAAGGTTCATAGTTACTAATGAAAATTTATACTCACAGAGTCAAAAAATTTCTTAGAAGTGCATCCCCAAATTATTGCATCATCAGGGGTGTATTATACCAGGGGTGTAGTACACTGTATACCAGGGGTGTAGTATACCAGGGGTGTAGTATACCCACGGGTGTAGTATACCCACGGGTGTAGTACACTGTATACCAGGGGTGTAGTATACCCATGGGTGTAGTATACCATACCAAGGGGTGTAGTATACCCACGGGTGTAGTATACCAGGGGTGTAGTATACCCATGGGTGTAGTACACTGTATACCAGGGGTGTAGTATACCCATGGGTGTAGTATACCATACCAAGGGGTGTAGTATACCCACGGGTGTAGTATACCAGGGGTGTAGTATACCCACGGGTGTACCGGTAGTATGCCCAGGGGTGTAGTATACCCAGGGTGTTACTCATGTAGTACATCCCTGACAATGCTGACAAGATGTCTGCAAAAAATATGGATTTATTTCCGAGAATTTTTTCACTCGGGGGAGCAAGTATTTACTACATTGTATGTTTTCAACTGACATCACCAATCTTTAACATAATTGAAGTTAAAAGATTCATCAGTGTTTTCAGTTTGACAAGATGAATTCCACGACAGAAAAATGTCTAATTTGACATTTGTATGATGTGTACGTAATATACTAGTATAGTATAAAAACTTTTTAAAAAGGAATGCCACTCCAGGAAATGAAGACATTTCATAAACTTTGGGTTCTGAAAAGGTGTTTCTTGGCAATTGCACAAAATTTATGTGTGACGCAAAATCATGAAATGATTCTCCAGAGCCCACAGTTTAAAAAATATCTTTATTTCCTGGAGTTGTCTTCTCCTTTAAAGACAAAATGTACTCAGTAAAAATGAAAGTGAAAAATAGCTGACAATTTAGGACTAATCCTTCACTGAAAGTCTTACACTGCTGTGTGTATTATATGTTCAGCTTGACAAGTAAATTCAAAGACAGATATTGTATGATGTACACAGGCAATATACTATGACAGTAAATGTTCAAATTGATTTCTAATCTTTGATAATGGTTTCAATTACAATTCTGCAGTACACTAAATGAAATCATGTAAAAGTTCATATATGCTTAATCAAGTTAATCAAGTTAACTACAGTGTTGCTATGGTTATATCATGAATAATTCATGAGATGTGTATTTCACTGTAACCAGTGACATTGAATGTTTTCTGTGACCAGAAATAAACACCTGTACCCAATGAACTATACAGGTCAAGAGTCACCGTGACTAACACAAGGGCTGTAACAAACTGTGGGTGAACTGAAAATTAGTGGACACACACAACCAGCACTGATCTTAATTAAACACAGTGTTTTGGGTCTGGATCACGGTTTTAAGTAAAATCTACAGGTGTTTCACCTGAGTTCCAAAACAAAATTACGGTCCATGGTATTGAAATGTATGCAAGGTTTACTGGATACGTATTACCCCGGTACTCCATCTCTGTTCCAAATACTGATTATACTTTGGTGATTATATAGGGTAAAAACACTGTCCTAAAATCAAAGCCTCAGTTTTTTAGCTTGATTTGCCAAGTCTTAGACCACTAAATGATTCTTTTAGTGGTCTGAGGTCAAGTGAATGATGTTTTGTAATTTGTCAAGAGAAACTCTTTAACTTTCTTTAGTTTATTATTTCAATACCATAGAGTTGCCTCCCCTTGTGTGTGTCGACTAATCTGACATTTTGCCTTACCCCTGCATTTAACTCGGTATCAATACACTGGTTTTAAGACCATACAGACTCCCTACGTTTATTTATTTATTTATTTATTTAAATACAATGAAAAGATATAACAAATATATAAATATGTGCATGCTTGTTAAATGATGAAATTATCTCTAGAATATATAAAACATTACTCAATAATAATGCAGCAAAGTCTTTGATGTCCCCCCTCCCTCCTTGAGGGTGTGGGGGGGGAGCAGCAAAAAAATTATGTTAATTTACCATCCCAATGCCCCATAACATACTTGTACTCTCTACTGAATATGTACATATACCCTTAAAATACAATGAAGTATAGCCTTGTATAGTCTTGCACTAGCTGCAACTGAAAGATTTTTTGACAATGTTTTGTTTGAAATAATGATGTAACAATGCTATCCTACACCCTGAATAATATTGAATCACCTACAGGTAAACTGTTTGTGTAGCACTAGTTGTTCACATACTAAACATGCAATATATCCAATCAAATTGATTTTTGGCTATGCACACACAAATCTGCTGCATCCCAATATGATCACGATTCCAACCTATTACTGTAGTACTTATAGATAACATAGACAATAATTAACATTTACAATGTCTAATTTGGTAATTTTTACTCTTCTTAGTTAATGTATTGTTGGTTGTATTATCAAAAAAATAATAAGTTACAGCTAGTGTAGATAAAACAAAAAGTCCAAAGTTGTATAATTAAAAATAGTCATAAATGTCTCAATATCTCAAGCTACCGGTTTACGGTATGGTTTGTCTCAAGGCTAATGGATTATACACATAACTTCGACTTTGTCAAGTGCCATTAATTAAAGCTTCGTTGATAGCCAGATGTATGTTAATGTAATATTAGTGAAGCTAGCCCACAGTCTTTCTCCCCATGACATATCAAAGGCTCAAAGTTCCTTGATAGTGTTGCACTGTGTTTTTACTAATCAACAGACAATTAATAATTTTCTGCTGACTCGGGGTGGAGGTCATTATCGATAACATCCCTGAATTACCATGATTACTGCAGATAATTTATACTGACCAAAAAAATACAATTTGTCATCTCTTTGAAAGTTTGATAAGTACATGAACAAAAAATTCTGTCAGTATCTTGCTTGTGAAAACTGTCTCAGTTGTCAAAGTTCAGAGAGGAATATTAATGCGTGATCAAGGTCCATAGTAGACAGATCAAAATATCGCATTCATTTCCAAATTACCATTCCAAAGTAACTATAGTATTATTGTACTGTCCTATTGATTCATGGAACCCTGAATAATATATTCTCCATTGTCTACATTACATTTCCTAACATTTTAGCAAGGTATTTACTTTCACAGCAGCAATGGGATTTGGTGTCAGAAAATGAACTGTGTGGTATGAATTAGAATTGATTAATAATCCGATACATTAAACAACTGTAAACCGAGATGTTTTCACTACAAGAAAATTTTGTGATTTTACAATCTTCAACTAGTTCTGGAAGACTAAAGGTTTACAAATCAGGGGTGAACAAATCATTTTGTGAACTGGTGGTCCCCGGACCAGTGTCTTAAAAAATCCAGTGGTCCTACTGAAAGAATTAGTGGTCCCAGGTCCCGCTAATGTGAAACATTAAATCTTGCCTATGAATCTGTATATTCAGACAACTTTTTAACATAGTTATTAACAGTAAGGTACTGGTCCGACAGACCAGACAAGGTAAAATTTGTGTGATCCGCCCCAAAAATTCGCTAGTCCCGGACCCAGGAGCAGTGGATTTGTTCACCCCTGCAAATTACTAAGCCTAGTGCACTATTTTAGGTACAAAGAAACATTTTAATCACTATTTACTTTTCTGTTTTTGTTTTCTAGGGAAATAAGCAAAAATAAGTTGTCAGCAAAAATTTCTAGGTTTACCTTATTATCATGATTGATTTATATTCTGTATTCTCAAATACAAATAGTCAAAATTCACTCGTTTTTGTTGTAGTAATATTTTGACAACAATTCACAGTCACCTGTCCTACTTTGAAGCTATTAAAACTGTATAAATTTGATTGAATTTTCCTCTCCCAGTTACCAAAATTCTGAGACTTCAGAAAAAACACTTACCCACCAACATTCTGATGTCCTTGTGTATGTACCTGTCATAAAACTGAAAGTAGACATTGAAGACAAGTATACATACGTGCTGATTTGGATGTGGTTGTCATCAATTCTATCAGCTAATCTCATTGGTGATTTCAATGTCGTTCATGTGGACTGTTGCCATGGTGATTTTGATGATGATGCAATAATTTATTGCCATGGTGGTTTTGATGTGGTTAATGTAGACTGATGCCATGGTGATGTTGATGTGGATTTTATCACCATGGTGGTTTTGATGTGGTTAATGTGGACTGTTTCCATGGTGATGGTGATGTTGATGTAGATTTTATCGCCATGGTGGTTTTGATGTTGTTCATGTGAACTGTTGCCATGGTGTTGTTGATGGAGATTTTATCGCCATGGTGGTTTTGATGTTGTTCATGTGAACTGTTGCCATGGTGTTGTTGATGGAGATTTTATCGCCATGGTGGTTTTGATGTTGTAGATGTTGACCTAGTGCTCCGTGCTGATGATGGTCTGCTTGGTACTCTTAGACTTGTAACTGACATGGCTGAATTAGGCCGACTGGATAACTCAATACGACTACCACACACAGGTGGACTCCATAACTGTGGTTTACGATGTTTCTCTTTCTTTGCCCAAGGTGGGTCAAAATTTGCCTCTTGTAATTTAGGTCCAAATAGAGTCTCATCCACATATGTCGGTGTATGTTTCTTCAGTCGGTATCTGTTACTGTAAATCTGCGACGGTGTCATGGGACGGCGTCGTGAATTTGATGTTGGTGTTGTAGCACGTGCACTGTGACTGCCATATGCAGGTGGTGTCCATAGTAACGGTTTAACAACCTTAACTTTTGGTTTTTTCACATCATCTTCCCAGGGAGGGTCAAAGTTTGCTTCATCAAGCGGTTTGCCAAACAAACTTTCATCAACAAATGAGTTTTTAGAAACTTTATGATAAGGGTCTCGTTTACTGCCTGTTGCACTCATTGGCCGAGTTCCAGTTATACTGAGATTGCCTACTCCATTGACAGTATATGATGTCGTCATGGTGATAGTCTATGATATGAAATCAATATTATTTCTATTGAGTCATGGTACACAATACAAAGTCAGGCTAGGAATGCAGGAAACACACTTTCCTCACATCTATTAGGTTCACAACTTTACCAGATCAGATCCTGCAATAAAAATACACAAGACAAAGTCACATATGGGAAAACACACATGAACAATGAAGTGAAATTTATTTGGATATTAACAGTGTCATCTTAAAGGCCCTGTCTGGTTCTGGAATCAAATTTATCCATGGAAAATAGTCTAGAGCAATAGAAAAAGTAGACTGTAAGATACGTTGTGACGTTTCGCCCTCACCGGCCTCCTCTCACACTTAGGGGTTGGCCGATGGTTGAGGGCGCCCCGTCACGGCATACCTTACAGACTATAGAAAAAGTTGGTTTAGAACAAAAGAATGATCTTTTAGTATACATTCCTCACAGCACCACTGAAGATAACGGTAATGTGAGAACCAGAGATTGAAACCTTGGGCCAGTCATGTCCTTCAAATTTGATATATAAATGGTCAAAGAACAAGTACTTAATATAGAATGGTGGCTGGGAAGCTGGACTGTGTAGTGGATAGAATAGGATAGCAAATAACAACTGAAAATATGGAGTCAAACCTGAAGGTGGGGGTGGGAGTCATTGATAGGATAGCCTACAACAACTAAATACGATATTATCTTACAGTTTAACCATAGACCCTCCACCAAGGTGGAAGGGCTATGGTTTAACCAGGGAGTGAAAGATTTGTCCTTTTGGATGCTAAAAATTGCTGTTACTTACATGACAGCAATGCATACAACATTATTTATACATTTGATACCCTCAATCGGATCTTTCAGACTACCAGTAGTCCGGCTCATGGCAGTCGGCAGCTGTCGGGCCCGACTGTCACTCACAATTGCCGACCTTGAAATCATAAAGTTGATTTAGAGGTTGCCGACTGTACCTACTTAAATGCATTTTTGTTCCTCCCCTTGTGTTGATCCATCTTTTCTCCCCGCACATGCATATTGATTGAGAATGAACTATAAAAATGTCTTTGAGAAAAGAACAATGCCGACAACCATAATGACAAATACTTGACTATTTACAAAGACAAAGTATGAACTGACCACAGCTGATGCTATACATTGATGTCTGCATGTACATTAATGTGTGACTTACAAACATGATACTGTAGACTTTTGACTAGCATCCTTCAACTTCGTTCAACAAAGTATAACAGATGCATAGGGAGACCCATAGACCCTCCACCCATGGGGGGGGGGGAAACCCTAATACATCCATGATGTACTTAAACCCTATCGTAAAGTAGTGACTAATTTACATGACAATACCAGAGTTTACTTTGTAAAATAAGTCTTAGTATTTTCACAATACTACATAGGGTGTTAGGGTGTCATGGGAGAAACTTGATATACCTATTGTGTCACAGGGGACCTTGTGAAAGTCTTAGTTTGGTATTGGAATAGTTTTCTACAATAAAAGGTGCATGACATCACTTAACAATAACCAAATCAACTGGCACTTGTACACGATGATGTATGTACAATATTATATACAATACACTACTCCTGCTTGGATAGGGAGTAAGTTGTACGCATGTACCATCTGCAAGCAGGACTATACGTACACATAACACCAAGTAATAATCATGCAGTTTAACTTTAAGTGTGTAGATATGTGGCTACCTATTATCAGATTTGAAATATATACAACTCATCCCACCAGTGTGTGTGTGTGTGTGTATTAGTGAGAGTCATTTTCATTGTCATTGTCCTGTCCATACTTGTTCAGTCTACATCACGAATGTTGTATTGACATGTATATACATACACTTCCCTCTCTATTGTCTATGCTTGCACAATAACATTATTTATATCTTGTAGCATTATTTCAACAGCTAAGTGAATTATCACCCTGAAATCAAGTTACGTGATGCAAATGTTTTGATTCAAATGATGGGGCCGTGAATAGTGACATCAGTACTAAGTAAATATGATACTATCTCAGATTCTCAGTCACTAGCTGGCTACTATAGTAATATTCTATTCAAAGATGGCCATGGTACAAAACAATGGCGTTATTTAGGTCGTTACTGGAGCAGACACAGGTTACAGTATTTTTTTGAATATCGCCTAATAACGTCATTATTTTGTATTATGATCATCCTACTTCCAAGACTAGAATATTACCATACTGGAATAGAAGTGACTGTGGATAGTACATGTGCAAATTAACCGTACGTCTCATAACTCGCTTTACCCCGTCAACTCTTGCATGCTATTATTACTATTGACGAAATCTTCATAAAAGATATCACAAAAATTGTTAAATCGGAGGTAATCTGTAAAATGAACGCAGCAATACGTGTACGATACGGTACAACAGACAAGAAGGAAGACACCCACTGTTTGTACTACAGTCCTGCTCGTACTACCGGTACCCCGAAGAGAAATGGTACCTCCCACACAGAATAAGTGCACACGTACCCGATACAGCCGTTAGTTAGGTCCGTGTATGAAGAAAAAGCTGCTTACAGGACTATCAGCATGTTTAGAATTCACACAAGAAGATGTAAATTAATACACAAACCTTCAAGTGCGGTCGTAAACACCATAGCCATAGATTTTAGGTCAAATACAAGGGCAGATGTACGTACTCGTTGTCAAAGAAACGAATCACAATGTTGTAATTATTATCGGATTCAGAATGGTATTGATATCACTAGGATTCAGATACTTGGCAAAACAAATAAACGGTTAAAGCTGACATAAAACACCAAGATGCCGACCATATTAGTCGCAAAATTAAAGAGAGACAGTATTTTAGGACAAACGTGTTTATATATGCAATAATTGTAGCTTTTCGGTTGTTTTTTTTTATAGTTCAATGTATCTACATGCAAGCAAAATAAATTCAAACTAATTACACATGTAATAATTATCCGGCGGTAAATAAGACCATGAAATAAATGAGTACTGAAACGACTTTAAAACACTTGCCTTATTCTAGAAAAAAAAAACATTTCAACTTTCTGGTTTTCATTCAGAATTTCAGACTAGCACAGTCCCTTAGGAATTTTTAATCTCATAATCTTCACATATTTTGAGTTTTGTCATTCCTTTTCAGTTTTGTGGGGGAAAATGTCATCAATTATTTCCCCAATTATAAGAAATCTCCCAAAGGCTATACCAACTCTTTCATTCAGTCAGATTACATGTATCATTGCCAACAAAAGAATAAAGTTATTTTTGTGTGTTATTCAAATAAAAGAATGAAAAAGACCCGAAGACTTGAGCAAGTCTAATAATACAAGTCGACCAAGTAGCCCAGTTCTTGATAACAATTTTAGTAAATGCTACACGTTTTAAAACCTTGTGTTGAGAGAAGAATTGTAATATGCTAGGAGCAACATATACATAGTATGTGGTGGCCGTGTAAAGACCTTTACATATACGTGTGTAGTGAAATTCTAGACCAAATCTCAATCTGAATCTGAGTCTGGCAGTAACGGCCCCAGTGAAGCCTCGGTTTGAAATGCATTATATTGTCATCCGGTGCGAGAAGTACGTACATTCATAAGGTGAAAGCCCTCTGCCCGGGTCAAGTCTGGCCTGAAGCAAAAACAAGTGACTATTCATTGTTCACAAAACAAACAACAAATTTTATGCGGCTTTTGTCATCGGAGAGTGTAAATAAATATACGTTAATTTAAAAACAACATATGCCCACCGTTGCAAGTTATCTGACGTAGCATTTGCTGTTGATCGTGCGTTGGCCCGGGGTTGTTGACTCCGACAACCGTAATCACAGTCCCTCTAGATAGAGGGACTGTGCTATAATGAAATTGAGTTGTTTGTATCTTTTTCTTTCCGGTGTTTGCGTTTCTTGCTACTGAATTGTTATATCCTTCTCATTATTGGTTTTGAAAGCTTTTCATGTGGCTATGTCATCAGTTTCGATTTGCAGTTTTTTTATGTTACTTATTTTACTTTTGTATTATTATTTTATTTTACTTTTTTGAACTGTTGGAAGATTGACATTGGGGCTAAAACTTCATTGGTTTTATTTCTTACTTGGGTATCCAAACTGTTATCGTAGGGACATAAATTTAATGTTTATTTCAGCATTTTTTTCTTTTTGTGTCAACCTTTTTCTTCATTACCAGATGCAAGCTTATGACTTTATGATTAACTTTGTAACATTTTCTGTTTGTTCCCTTCTAATTCTTCTCTTTTATTCTATGTATAAAATGCAAAAATAATTCTCGACTATTGCACCCAACCAATACTTAGTATTATAGTAAACGTACGCCGTTGTCTGCCGGGGTCTTTACACCGTTGATATAGATGTGTGTCCTTGTTTTTATTTTAAAGGCAAGAAAGTCAGAATGAGCAGTTTTAGCTCATTACGATGTAAAAATATTCCATGAAAATCGACAGAGTCAGATAGCCAAGTCTCTGGGATAGAAAAAGAACTATTTCTTTATTCGACTTGATAATGTTAATTCATAGATGATTCAATTCCTTTTCTCCAATAGTAGTTGAACCAGACTTCAACTACCCACACAAAACAGTTCGCTGTTTGCTTGTAACCAAAGTTATTAGCGACGTTGAGTTTTGAAGACAGGTGCTGTAAATATAAATGAATATATATAGGCATATTTTTCATTTCCCCAGCTTCTTCAATGTACATGGTTAATCACCAATTAGCTTATAAGATGGTATCAAATATATATTTTATTTTGATATCGTGGGCCACCGACCTGAAAGTAAACAAAAACTGAAGTTAAATGGTTTGTATTGAAATAAAATGTTTATCAAATTATGATTTGAGCTGCTTTGGGAGTTTGTAAACAAATCGAATCTACCTATAACAGCGCCCTCAATACTTGGCTTGGATTTCCCAATACCCATTGCACGTTATCCATGCGTCCAAAATGGCGGCGGACTCGTGTGTTTGAACCACGTAAAGGTAATGTTGTTGTATTTTAACGCAAGTACACTTCCAAGTCGATTTTACAAATTAGGTGGACTTTCTTTTTGATGTGTAATGTCTTAAGTATGTGTAGGTATACGTTTAAATTGCACTTCTTCTATTGTTCATATCTAAAACAGCTTTCGTTTTATCACAACCATTGCAATGTACGTTTCTTCATTTTCCACGTACTGTACCGATAGTCATTGCGACAAAAGGGGATTCCCGGACATACCAGAATGTACGTAATAATAATGTGCAAAAACGAAAATAAAAGTAATGCGGTACTCAAACACTGCACTAAAATATGCTTCTGTAAACCAATTTTTTTCCTTACAATTCATTTATGTTATTAGCAGTGATAACACACCGTTCACGATGGATCACGTGTCGTTGCTAGAACGTCAACACCGGACGTTTGGTGTACGTACAAGTCGTTCCTGCTACGTTAGGTGATCGTCATAGAAGTGCCGGCTACTATGATGGATTCTGTGGTGAAACCAGTACAGTGGTGTCCACTTTGTGAAAAGATTGGTAGCAAACGAAGACTGAAATTATTTCAGATTAATCTTGAAGAAGCAGTATGGATATGTGACAACGACAAGGTACGTGTGTATTCAGTATTGTCTATTTGATTGGTGTGTGACTGTCATATACTTAAAACCGCCCACCCCCATGTCGATTTACCTGGCCTGGTCTATGTTGACTTGGTTAAAGATGTGAATCAACAGAAGTTGTCCAGATCCACGGTTTTACAGAGTTCCACTCCAAAATTATCAAACTATGTAAAAAAAAACGTCTTTGTTAATCATGTCTGAAACATCATTTTCACCATGTTATATGGCTTCTTATTTGAAGATAGCCCTGGATGTAGGTTTGACATGTCTTCCCTCTCCACTATGGTTCTTCCCTATTTCAAATAGCGAGACTGCAAACAGATTTCATGCGCATGGATTTTGGGAATAAACCCCACCCATACCCTTGCTAATGACTATAAAAAGTACAGAAAACAACTTTAGATCATTAAATCTTTGTAGAATTCCTGTCATTTCACGTATATAAATTGTGACAATTGTAACAACCAAAAAAAGAGCATTTCACTAATTTCATAGTATCAGGCTTGGTTGTTGATTATTATGCTTATAAGTATTTTTTCATTGTATTCCGTCAGTGTCCATATCCACTTGGAACAGGCTCTGTGTCAGGTGTCATCGTTCAGAGGAAAAGTTCAGAGATAGGAAACAAGAGAAAAAGGAAGACCCGTCCAGATGGGAGGGATGGTAATGTAAGGAAGATGAGCAGGAGTGAGACATCATCTGTGTCTGATGTATCTAGTGTTATCACCTGCACTGAATTAGATGATCTTCTAGACTTTCTATCAACTAGTGATCAGCCAACAGAGATGGTGCCATCTTTATCACTAAGTCAATCAACTGAGACAATACCTTCTGTATCATTGAATCAGACAGCAGCTGTAGAGCCCACAACATCTGTATTGGTTGGTAGTCAAGAACGAATTCCTATATCAACACCAGGAGATGATGTAAGGAACATTGATACAAAAGGTTTTGCACCAACAAGAAATGTTATACATGATAGACAGAGGATGAATGTTGATAGCAACCGTACTGCTAACTGCAATAATAGTATAAGTACCCCAGATACTTTGTCACAGAAGCCATGTTTGGACAAAACGAGAGACAAGAAGCCATTCAAAAGGAAAGTGTTTGGAGGATACACACCAGGTGAAAAGACTAACATAAATGCTTTCCAAGGAAGTACTGGTAGTAGAGAGAATTGCCATATAAACACTGCCAAAGATTGTACTGATGTAGGAGATATTCAAGAAGGGACCAAAGAAGGCAATATTTGTCTGCAGTGGCAGAATCAAAATGCTATGTGTTGGCTAGATGTTGTGTTGTGTACTCTGGTTCATTGTAAAAGTGTGCATACATTGCTTGATGGCTTGAATGGCAATGGTACATCACTCATTAAAGAACTGTGCCAAAAATATGATGAAGCAATGCAGTCTGTATTTGATGTTCAAAAGACAACTAATATGACCTCAAGTCATCACCATGGAAACAGTGATCAGGCCACACAAACATTAAATGATATCAGACAAAAAATATGGTCTCACTTGCAACCTGGAATGAAATGTGAACTTGGTAGAGATGACAGCCCAGTACTTGCACTGCCATTACTTATTAAAGAGAACACAGGAATACAGGAACAGTTTCTGCTCAAATATCATTGGAAATTTGTATGTACTGATTGTGGATATCAACAGACCACTAGGTAAGAATACATTTCATATCAAATGGTTAAAACTGTAACAGCTATTACTGAAACACGATTACCTGAACATGACATACTCATTGTTGTACAGTATTTCAAATATATTGATCACCTTAGTTGACAGTATACAATTGTTTCTTCACCGTCTGTCAACAAAGTGAATACTTAGGAGGGGGCTGCCTAGCCCTTTTTTAAGTAAGGTAGTTGATTCCAGTTCCACCATGTGATCATTATGAACAAAAGAAAATAATTAACATAACAAAAAGTTGTTTACTAGCAAATTTCCCATGTTATTTTTTTTAGAACTCAGTAACTAACTGATAAGTTACCCAATACAATTACATACATACATACATACATACATACACACACACACACACACACACACACACACACACACACTATACAAATATAAAACCTACACATGGTCACAACACACACACATTACACACACACACACACACACACACACACACACACACACACACAAACAAATGTAAAACCTAGAAATGGAAGTCTTATAAGTTTGCACTCACTGCTGTACAGTTTGTATTTAGTTCTTTTGAGACTTACAGTTAACATATTTTATTTCCATTCCTATTCAGACATGAGAAGGTATTGATAACATTCCCCAATGTACCACCAGACTTTGATATATCCCATCCAAGCTTTGTGAGACCATGTTATCGATGTAAAGCAACAAATCAACGGAGTACAATGATAATTGACAGGTAAGGTGTTTGTTTCAATAATACATGTTTTTGGAGGTGTGACAATCTGATTAAAATCTGATGTGTTGAAAGCAGCTAGATGTCTTTTATTTACCTCTATTTCCATTGTGTTGTGTGCTTTGTTTTGTTCCGAGTGATCGCTGCCTTACCTGGAACAAAACAAACATCACAGTACGATGGAAATAGAGGTAAATAAAGACATCTAGCCACTTTCAATACATCAGATTTTAATCAGATTGGAGGTATGGTAACTTTAGTTGTAGTTGTGATGTTGTTATTACAGTTCAAATGCAAAGCTAAGATTATACTAAACATGAGGCACATGTGCAAGCCAGTCAGAGTCTCAATGCATATCATTAATACGTACCTCAATATTTCAATTTTGGTTTGTTATTCTCAGAAGTTGATTTGTGTGACCACTTATGTGTAATGTTTGTAAAACAATGAATTGTCGCCAAGCATTATTTTTCACAACTTTACAAATTGTTTTTCTTCTTCTTTACAGAACGCCTGACTGTGTTATGATGCATTTTGTTGAAGGACTGCCCACAAATGATTTTGACAGCTATAAGTTTGTCAGCAAAGACGCCACCACGTATGCAGTGTCAGCAGTTATCCAGTACCTAGACAGTCCTAGACACTTCATAGCGTGGTGTAAACACCCACACAGTAAGTTACAAGTGAAATGGTTTTGAAAACAAAGTAAATGGTATACCTAACTAATGTTATTATATTAGTCATACATTAGTCATAAAGTCCTTTATTGTGAAGCTAGGTATGTATTGTGAATCTGGTTGTGTGCATGCAAAGCTCATAGCTACTGTACTTCAGTTCACACTAGGTGAAACTGTATTAATGAATTTGAAGTAAAGAGTGAGACCCTTGAATATGTATAAATTTAGACAACTCTGAAGTACAAGATAAAAAGAGAACAGAATGATCTGACAACTGACACCGATCTTTCAGCTTACTAAGATAGACAGGAACTAAAACTATTGTTGCCACATGTTGATATAAACTATTCAATGGACATTAGTTTAATTATACTCATAGTAGGGTGTTGTTTCTGATGACTTAAATATAACCTTACAGTGTACATTTCTGGGGCCTTCCAGATTAATACGATGCATTGTTTGTATCCTGATTACTGATGATCATCTATCTGATCATCTAAAATCATCTATTGGAAATGATATTTCTTTAAAACAGTCCCTGATGTAATAGACATGTTTTGTAGCAGTAGAAATAGACTCAATTCTCAGTGTTTATGTAACTGTGTTAGCTTTTGAAACAAAACCAATCTGTCAGTCATATGTCACACTAAACCATGTCTTGATGTATTTATTGCAGAAGACTTGTGGCTGAAGTGTGATGACCTGGAATCCGCTGTGTGTTGTTGGAGTAATGAAATACCTAACATTCCCAGCTCTGAGATACATGTAGTAATGTGGGAACGACAGTCAAAAGACACTAACAAAACCTATTCTCAGACTCAAATCATAGGCACAGAAAGTCATGATATTAGTACTGGTGTCTCACACTTACTTGTTGCTGGGACCAATGGTATCAAATCTCAGGAAACCACAACAAAACAACGCTGCAGTACGCCTGCTGCAAAAGTATTTACACCAACATTGTCCTCTGAGAGGCAAGTACATTCATTATCACAGACAAACAAGGTCAAAGGGGAAAGCAATGTCAGGGGTCAACAGAGAACTGATATTTCAACTTCACGATTGATTTCTACCGCTAATAATGCACAGAGTATGACAACTAACAAAAAACCAGCAAAGCCTGCTAGAAACAAGACACGGTCTTACAGTATGATGTCAACGTCAACTCCAAGAAGTGATTCAGCTAACATGAATAGTATACTTAACAAAATACCAATAAAATTGTTTGGAAGTGCAGGAACACATGGCATGAGGAAGCCATTGGAGTTGCCAAGGAAACAGTTGAAACCACCACCGAATGCTGTGGGTCAGAGGTCAACATCTGGAACTTCGGTTGGAGGAAATCCTGTAATTGGGCAGCAAGGAACCAATAGCATTGCAGGTCACAGGTCAAAATCTATCTCCCTTATTGGTGGAAATCATGGAAGTAGACCTCTGTCTCGACAACCAGGAACAAATAGCGTTGCAGTACAAAGTGTCGGTAAACAACCACATTCAACTAAATTTAGTAGCAGGAAGTCATTCACTGGTTATTTTAGTGCAGCTGACAGACAGAACTCCAACTCTTCAGGATTGCCTAAACCTATTATGAATGGAGTGAACAAGACAACCATGCAAGTCAGTGGTCCATGGCAGCCATTGTCACAGTCAAATACAGACACATCACAAAGTAGTGTTAAGAAATGGACCAGTAGTATAAGTTATTCTGACCAAAGCAGTCCAAGTAGTGTTTCATCTGGTGGTTCTATGTCATCCCGTGATGATCTCTTTAGTAGTGTACATGATGAACTGTGTAAAGCTCTGGATATCAACGAGTATGACAGTGGTATCAGTTCCCAGGTGCCCAGTCCTATTGATGAAGACTTCTTTTCATCACTTATCTCAGAAAACAGAAATGAATCAACCAAACTGATGAATGAAGTGATGGATGAACTCTGTATGTTACCAGTCGATGATATCATTTGAACACCATGTTAGCAAGTACTTTCAATACCTAGAGGTTTATATACCGAGTTCAAAATGAATAACCAGTTCAGTTTTCTTCAAAATACAGAGTGGAATTCCTGGTAACTGCCTAGTAGCTGATATACTATAGCATCTTGAACTGGATAGTCTGGTTGGAAGTAAATGCCAAGATGAACTTGAATATCCAGTTGAGCTCACTTCCAAATGTCATATTGAATTGCATATCCCATAACTCACTTCAAATACCTAGTTAGATTTCAATATCCTGTTGAGCTCATCTCAAAATGTATAGTTGAATGAGTCTATCTATGTAGTTGAACTTCATGGGCTAGTTGGACTTGAATACCAAGTTTAACTTGAAGGATGCTTCAAAATGCCTAGTTGAAGTTAAATACTTAGTTGAGCTCACTTCAAAAACAACAATTTGTGATCATTTTGAAACACTGGGTTCAATGCGATAGTCTTGATAATCTTGTATCCAGTAGCCTTTTTTCAAAATGTTCAATTGATGTTAAATAGTAGTTGTGCTCATTTTAAACACACCAATTTGTGCTCATTTTGAAATGCTGGTTCAATGTGATAGTCTTGTTGAACTTCAATACAACATGAATATCCAATGGCTTCTTTTTCAAATGTCAGTTGACGTTAAATATGTTGTTGTGCTCACTTTAAAATACCGAGTTGAACTTGAAGTCTCTTGTTGGACTTGAATTCCAAGTTGAACTTGATTATCCAGTACATTGCTTCAAAACATGTACTTGAACATAATTAAACATAATTAAGTTGAACTTAATTGAGCTCCCTTCAAAATACCAAGTCACACGATGTAGTTGGACTTGAATATCCAGTTGAACTTGCCTTAAATACCTAGTTGCAGTAAAATACCGAATTGAGATCATTTCAGAATACCTAGTTGAACTTAAATACTTACTATAAATTTTCAGTCCGTACTTATGGCAAATTGACAAATCGAGTTATGGGTGAAGGTGAGTACAGACAAACCAAACTACTAAGCAGATGCTTTCTTTAGACCTTTAAACTGCTCAAAAAAAGGCAAAGGACATGCATACAGTATGAAAGGAAAACAAAGACAAAATGCCAGATGTCTTGTAAGTTGTAGTATGTACAGGGAATTGCAGATCAGAATGGTTTAAAACCTGTACATGTTATAGTAATTTGCATATTTAATTGTAATTACAATATTTTTGATGTGTCTTAAAGATACATTGTAACTGGTAAAAGATTATTAAATATTATACATCCAGCATACTGATGAGGTGACTTGTATTTCAAAAGGAAATTTTATCCATGTTTACAAGACATAAAGTATGGCTAGATATCAACAAGATACATAATTATAGAACAAAAACTTTTTTTCACTAAGTAGATCATTAATTCATTTCCTAGTCATAGATGTTAAACATTAAGATTTTGTTACAGATTTTTTGACAAGTTTCAGTGCGCAGTTGATGTAACTTGCATAAATGATGAGGTTATTTGCATTTTAATTTATGGAGGTTTAACCATATACAGTTGCAATATTATTTGATGTGAATTACCATTGTTTAGCTTATTTATAAATGTGAGTAATGGTGAGCTAATTTGCATTTTTCAATTGTATGTGTTTCACCACACATGTTCAGTATGTGTTAAAATGTCATTGTTTAGTATATTTAGCTTACATACTGATTAGTTAATTTGCACATTTAAGTTGTGTAGATGTAACCACACATTTTCAGTATTTGGTAAAATTTAATTGTTTAGCATATTTAGTCTGCATACTAAATAGGTGATTAGCGTATAGTGGAGGTTTAACCACATGTAGCTTCTGTATGTAGTGAAATGTCATTGTTTAGCACATTTCGTTGCATACTTATTAGTTAATTTGCATATTTAATATAAAAAAACAATCAGGCAAGGAATATGATCAGTAAATGACAAGTAAGTTTTTGGTAGATGAGAACTTGTTCATTTCATCATGGTCGTATGATAAAATTATTGAGGACTGGATTCGTTTGATATTTTGACTTATCAGAAGCACCTAAAATTTTAAAATGTGTCTACAACAAAGATTCAATCAAACCAACATGAATGAGATGGGGAAATCAGATGTGAAAAACTTAATATAGCATGCATACTGATGAGATAATTATAACATGTACCGAAATCATCATAGTTACTGTGCATGCATACTGATTACCTGATTTGCATATTTTCACTCCTAACAATTAACCTACACTGAATAGTTATGAAGTGAATAGAAAGGATTTTGAGGGTTCATAGTGAAAATGCAACAAGCATATATATTGCAAATTGTACATTTTGTGTTTTCTGATTTGTATAAACTTAATAGAATAAAATGTGCAAGTACAATAATTGATACACAATTGATATTACTGAATAGCATATTTGGGACTGAATGTGTCCATGCGTCTATCCGTTATTTTACATTCTGATAATGTGGCGTCTGTTCATTAATATGCAGTCTGTCTGATAGGATGGCGTCTGTCTGTTAATATGCAGTCTGTCTGATAGGATGGCGTCTGTCTGTTAATATGCAGTCTGTCTGATAGGATGGCGTCTGTTCATTAATATGCAGTCTGTCTGATAGGGTGGTGTCTGTCTGTTAATATGCAGTCTGTCTGATAGGATAGCGTCTGGCCATTAATATACAGTCTGTCTGATAGGGTGGTGTCTGTCTGTTAATATGCAGTGAGTCTGTCTTATTAGTTATAGGGTCGTGTCCATGCGTCTGTCCATATTTTGCAGTCTGTCTGATAGGATGGCATCTGTCCATTAATATGCAGTCTGTCTGATAGAGTTGTGTCCATGCATCCCCAGGGTCGTGTCTGTCTGTTAATATGCAGTCTGTCTGAAAGGGTGGTTGTGTCCATGCGTCTGTCTGTTATTTTGCGGTCTGTATGCTAGTGCTGTGTCCATGCATCTGTCCATTAATATGCAGTCTGTCTGAAAGGGTGATTCTGTCTGTCAGTTAATTTGTAATGTGTGGCTGTCTGTCTGTCTGTTCATGCATAGCCATTTCACTGATATGAGTCTGTCTTTTAATTTGTAATGTGTGGCTGTCTGTCTGTCTGTTCATGCATAGCCGTTTCACCGATATGCACAAACTGATTCCATTCAAATGTTGCACAAAAAAGTTTGAATGGTTCAATACATCCATCAGTCAATGTATCTGTGTGGTTGGCTCCGTCCATCTTTCCATGCGCAGTCATTTATCTGAAAGCACTATTGTATTTCCTTCAAACTTGGTACAAAGGTAAGATACCAAAGAACTCCAATGTACAGTACTTGATCAAAGTTTATTAAACCTGCACTACCTGTAATGGGAGTATCAGTTTTTCAATCAGACTACCAACAATATATTTACTGAGTGAAAATTTGTAAAATACCAAAAATTGGAATTTATCATGTTATTATGGGTTGATTGTATCCTCAACAGGTTGAAATAGGGTACTGATATTTGGGTTGGACCCAAAAATCAATATGATTGGATTTATTGTGCCATACTATGTGTACAGTTGCACAAGTACATTTGCCCTACGATGATTCAATACTGTTCACGTTGTACGATATTACGAGCGAGTCATTATATCAAATAAAACAGTTTCAAGAAAACATCCCAGTTGGAGCTAGTGGAGCTTTAAATGATGATTGCTTCATTCACAAAATAATAACGTGGTAAATATCTCGGGGGGGGGGGGGGGGGGGGGTTATGACATGGAGATATGTCTGTACTGATATAAACAACCAACCAATGACATTCACACTGTATGATACCACACCTTTATCTTCAATGAAAATTTTCAAAGTATATTTTACAATTTATAAGCCTGCTTGAGAATTATTTATTATGTTACTACTTTGTCAGTAAGTCTTCAAATTTTATATATTTTTATATCGTTCAAAGTTTAACTTTTGTACATTGATATTTGCAGTATAACAGTTCTATGGAACATGAATGATGTGTATATAGATTATTCACTTGGGAAAAACTGTATATACATTGACATACTGGTACTATCCCTGAGTAAGAGGACAGGGGGTGTCACACCCATTGCTGGAAATTCAAGGGCATCCATTCACAGGGTTGCATGCACTTTATATTTGTGGGTATGTGTACATACACCACTGAGAAATATGAAAGTCATAACATTTTTCAAATGCCTGTCTCAGTGTGCTAGGAGTAAGAAAATACATATTTTGTTTACACTAGTCATGAAGAGTACATATAGGTTTCATAAACATGCTTATTTTGTACATTGGGCATTTATTGTAAGGACAGAATTTATACTAAATGACCTTGCTGAGAGTGATGAGGTCCTTTAATACTAATTTATACTTTTGAAAAAGAAAACTTTTATTTTACCAAGAATAAATTTATACCAAAGACCCATCTGTTGACTAGACTGGTAGTCTGTTTATGTGTGTAAATCAATTGTGTTATAGAACATGTTGACCTTCCTTTATCTACGGAAATAGTGGTAAAATAGTAGTTGATATAGTTTTTGGTATTGTATCAAGTTTACATACACTTACAAGATCAAGGGAAAGATTTACAGGTAGTGTAGTACCATAGGTATTCACTTGGCCAAGGGTTTTCGTTAATTCAGATACTAAGGTTAGAGTGTACATTGAGAGACACAAAATTGAAATTTTATAGGATTCTTCAATGCTTGAAGGTCTCTAACTATCTGGCATTTAATTGTTTGTCATAGAGTGCAAAGGTGACTTGCACTATTATTTCTTGTCGATCCTATAAACGAAGAGTAGTGTAGTATCTGCCGGAGGGGGCGCTCTTCAACATCGAGCCTTTGTAGATGCCAGGTATTAGTACTGGCTGATTACGTACCACGAAGGATGTATTGAAGAAAAAAAGCAATCTATTAAGATATTAAGTTCAATTACTTCCAACACGCCTTCCATTTTTATGTAATGTCATTTTAATACGATATCATTGATTGCTTAGCAAAGTGTATATGGTCCCGTCGAACCTAGTCGAAAACCATCACAGCCTTTAAACGGAGGCAGGTGTAGTACTCGTACAAGGGGGGCGCTTTCAACATCGCCTGAATATTACTTATATGCCACAAAAGAGATAAGACGAAAGAGCAACATTCTTGCAAGCAAGAGTGTATTTTTTTCTGTTGTCGCTTGACGGTGTGTCTTCGACGGTGTCGTAAAAGAGGCTGTGGTTGACGACTATTAATAGCACCGACTGTACATCGTGAAGTTTAGATACTTGTCTTTCAGTTTTCCTATTTGTAAAAAAAAAAATAGAACCAGAAACCAAGTATTAGCTATGCAAGGCAAAAAATACGTTTGTTTCATTTAATACCTCGCATCTCAGATAACCAACACCATCCATCTATTCGAACACATGTCCCAATCGTTAATCTATATAGATTGACAGGTATAATAGGATGGGTGGGTGGGTGGGTGTTGGTTGAGTGGATATGTGTGTTTGGGGAGAGAGATGGAGAGATCGAGGGGGAGATACGTGACTGGTATATGGATAAGCACGATAGAGGTGGATGGGTCGGTGGATGGGTGGGTAAGAGAGTGGATGGATGGATGGGTAGGTCGGTCGGTCGGTCGGTGGGTGAGTGAGTGAGTGAGTGAGTGAGTTGATGTGTGGGAGGGTGAGAGAGTGAGTGGGTGGGTGGATGGATGGATGGATAGATGGTTAGCAATATAATATACACATATAGTAGAATTCTATGGAACTTCTTCAATAATCGTACTGGATACTATTATTGAATACAGAAATATCATTTACCTTTATTCTCCAGTCCCCAGATTGATGTTGACCTAGTATACCTGAATATTTTAATATATTTTAGTGAGAACTTTTTTCGGTTTGGTTTTGTGTGTGCTTTAATACGTGGTTACATGAGTGAGTGCATATATATGGAGGCGGTGTCATATTAGGCCAAAAAAATTATATCTGGTTCTGGTCAGCGCGCGCGTGCCCTGAATACCCTCGCGTCGATCCTTTTTTTCCGATATTTTTTGCTTTCCCGTTCCTTATTTATTCCTGATATCAGGAGAACAAGCAGCTGAAATCTACCCTACATGCCAAGACTGCTTATAAACAAAGCCTAAACTGCTTCGAAGAAAAAGGAAGTTTTTCAAGAGATAAATATGATAGAACAGAGTATGTAAAGTGTCAAAAAAAATGTGTATTTACTAATTTGCAAAAAAAAAAATTAGGAAAAAAAAAATTCGAGTCGTCGCACCACTTTAGAAAGTTTACCCTGACCAGAACCAGATATTTTTTTTGACCTTAGCTATTAATTTCAATAGTATCATTTCAGCTATCAACCATGCACAAAACTTAGTACATACCCTCCTACCTACCAGCATCCCTCCACCAAGTTCACTCTACTTCCCACATCGTACACGTGCCCCCCCCCCCCCACATACCATATGATTTTGGGGATATAAATATAATCAGCATAGTATTACAATGTCGATCATACTGTGGGACCGTCATGCATGTCTGTGACGTCACAAAACGCTTCGTTTAGTCATCAATAGCTGAAAATTGATCCATCGTTTAATTAATCACGATATGAATGGAATAATTAATAAAGCAAGCAATAAAGACATCTACTTGGGAATTCTAGTTGTATCGACCATGCAACTGGTATGTTTGTGGTCGTATAGGTGATGTTTTATCATTCTGAGATCAAATTTGGTGACAGCACAGAAGACCTCAATTACTGTGTCTAGAACAGTGACGAGGGGAGAGAACAATAGAAAATCAATGAAATCCAACAATCTTACGTAAGTCTTACCAATTAATCACTTTTATGAATTTTTAATGAGGTTGTTAAATGAAGAAACAATTAAATCGACGATTTCTGGTTGTTAATTAGTATTGCAGTGTTGTGTGTCGATGCCTTCGATCAACATAACTACGGTTGTGTACAAATAATTGTGGGAATCAACAAAATAAATGTGTTCTGTTACAATAAGCATAGATGTGGAACATAGGGTGTTTCCTAATACCGTGCTTTAACTCCATAACTTCGTATTTGTGTATATTTAGGATTACATGGTGATAATACGTGCATGAAAAACTCTTGTCGGTATCTTATTGATTTTACCATCTTGAAATGGTCTAAGAGTAAATACGAGTAACGATAGAGCGTTGAGCTCTCTGTATTGAATATATCGATTCATTGACAATAAAATCAAACTGCTGCATGCTCATCTGTGGATGTTACATTGTCACGTTTCCATTGGACCATGAGATGACTAGGACTAAACGTAAATGCTATAGTGAAGATCTTTTAGACACAGACTGGTATGATATATTTTACATAATGTTATGAAATCGTTTTTGACTTCGTGCGATCACTGAGAAAGAAAGAGAGAGGGGGGGAGGGAGAGGGGAGGGAGGTAGGGAGGGAGGGAGAGAGAAGTTCAAACACCACGAAATTGTTGAATTTTAAGCAGTTTAATCTTTGAGTAAATATATGTAATACAGGTATGATATACATGTATATCATACCTGTATATAACATAACATACATGTGTGTATGTATGTATGTGTGTGTATGTATGTGTGTGTGTTCATACATATATATATATGTGTGTGTATGTTTTCAAAGCTGTTATCTCTGTAAAATTATGACTGTTTCCGTCTCTTAGAATGTCTGTCTTTTAGTATTATATTGTATATATAATTACAGTACTAGTCTGATTGTTTCTTTTTCCATACAAAGATAATTAATTTTCAAGTGCCAAGTTCAAATATTGTAATGTTATAAGAGTCAAATTGATATTTGTTTATTTCATCACTCAGCATAAAGCATCAGGATTCTGTCCAAGTAATATTACTGCTTTTAAATTAATTAAAGTCTAAAAAAGACTGCTCGTGACGCTGGATCGGAGAAAATGGTTCTCTGTGATTTTTTTGATTCCATTGACTTGGGTAAATATATGTCAGATCCTAGCCACCGTTTACTTTCAAAATAGAACCAATCAAAAACGTTACCATTGGATTAACAATGTGTCACTTTGTATCAAAAACACCCTAGTTCGTCATCATAAAGTGATTTCAGGCAATTTGACCAAATTTCATGATATTTTCGAAGTGAGACGCCGGCCACGTGTTATATGTGATGTGGTGGAGCACTCGTGAACCTCAAGCAATTTAGCGTTGCTAGGCAACAAAGATGTCTTTCATGCTATACTGTGATATGGATACTTTCATTTTCAACCAATCAGCTAAATAAAGTCGTACAATCTGACATTACCAAGATATCACTTTGAACACATACCATATACATTATACTAGGATTTACTGGAACGTGATAACGTACGCAGGCCAAACAACACTAAAAAGAGAAAATGTTATCACCTTACTACATTTAACCATCTGTTTTCACAATGTTGATAAACTAAGATGCTTTCAAATTTGGCACTTGAATGTGTCACAGGTGCTCCAGAGACAGATACTAACGATTTGCAGTTTATCGACATATTAAACATTTGGCTTTATACCGCCACTTCTCCCCATCTTTGCTATATTATCTGTCTACGTTTTTTGTTAATTTATGCTTAAAAATCAAAGATTTGAGTCACATTATAATGTTAATCTATACATCAGTGTTCGCCATGATATGGGCCATAGTAGTTCGAGCATGATTAATTATATGTATACTGAAAGCTACCACTGAAATTAACAATAGATGCACCAGACCGTATACATTACTTCCGTAAACTTGCAAGTGATACCTATGTTTAAACAGTGACACGCTAAATTTCTGAATGCAAACTTATTGTAATCATCACAATAAGTTTGTCGCTTTCTTTTAGAAATAAGTACCCAATAATATGTTACTGATTCAAAATATATTTCCATCATAGTCAGGGAAAAAATCATACATCAAGTTTCGAATTGGCCTTCACTAATTACAAGTGGGGAGGGCCTGTGGAATGGGGGTGGGGGTGGGTGGGTGGGTAGATTTTACAAATCGTCTTGGGGAAGCGCCATATTTATCAAAATGAAAGAGAAAGGTTCATATTTTACTCATATTTACTAATTCTATTATCTAACATTACATTCATTTTTGATTTTAACACCCCATCATTTCACCACTGCCTTGTTGTTCCATAGTATCAGTACGTATTAGTGAAATTGCTGCTGACAACCATGTAATTTATCAATTGTTAGTTGTGAGGAGGGGAGTGGGTCTTATAATAGGAGTGAAGGAGGGGTGGGGGTGGGGGGGGGGGTAGATAAAGTGATGGAGTGGCCGGGGACGTTGACCTCGGTCATTGCCAGTGTAATGCCTGTAAAACATTAGTCTAGTCTTGTGGCGTCTGGTCTTCGGCTCTGCCAATGTGATTAAAATGCGCGGATGAATTAATGCAATACTTTTAAGAACATTTCAATGTGGAGGTAAGTTGTGGGAACCCAAAATTGCCATTCAAAATATAAATTTGGTGGCAACGGTGGAATGAAGTCATTACCATTGATTCTCACTTTCACGTCTGAAATCATTTTAACCGCTTGTTTACGAACTTATTTTAACGGAGGGGGGGGGGGTGTAATGTTTTAGAGAGAGTAAATTTAGGGCCACTTTTCAGACAATGGAATGGGGAGGGTCACATTTTATCTGACAGACAGTGCTTGACCCCCCTCCCTCCGAAATGACCAAGGCTCAATAAGTCTTTGATGGAGAGAAGGCATGTCACATTCGCTCTGTACATTACACCTGTTACTTTAAAAAAATCCACGATTCATACGTATTCTGTGGCAATTCGGTCTGACATTGAAAGATTGCGTTATACACTAACTGTACTTTTTTATTGGGTCACATAAATTGACAGTTTGATGACATTTACAAGACGGGGCTGTTTACACGAATTTACCTGTAGTTGTATTGCTCCATACTGAGTAATGGGACTCAGTGAAAAAAGTGCATGGTTCCAATTACCAACAGAATCTGTTCCTAGTCTATTTTTTTTACTTGACTAATTAGTTTTATCATATATAAGGAAAATAGTGACAGGGAAAAGATTGTTCTGTGGTTTGAGAAATATAGTATATATATATATATATATATATATATATATATATATATATATATATATATATATATATATATATATATATATATATATATATATATATACTCAGTATATGTAATATGTCTATACTGGTTTAAACATATAATATTATATGTGTATTTATTTTAAATTTGTGTATGTGTGTGCTTGCCTGCCTGCCTGTCTGTCTGTCTGTCTGTCTGTCTGTCTGTCTGTCTGTCTGTCTGTCTGTCTGTCTGCCTGTCTGCCTGTCTGCCATGCCCCATCAAAAAAGAAACGAACAAAAATTACTACCTATACTATTCTAAAAGGTATGTAACATTTTCTTTCCGTGTCTTAAAGTAGGATGTTTTCTGGTTGAACAACAACAGAATTCCCACATGTACTGAAAGGAAAACACATTTTTACCAACAGAACGCCAAAATAGACATCTCTTCTGTTTATGTTCACAATCACATTATGAAACAGAGTTGATGAACGTCAAAATTAAATACTGCGTGCAAGCTTACATTTAATCAGTAATTGAGTACAAAAACGGATGGGTTTCTTTTGTATTTTTAATGTCACACGTCTCATTTCTCATGTCATGATAGTTCAAGTATCTCTGTGACTCTAGATTGCCTTTCTTACTGTATCCTTGTCTTCAATCCCCCTCCAACTATGATTAATAATTTACATTTACTACAACGAGACTTTTCAAAACCACGGTTTTACCCTTAACAACTATTTGATGGTATCTGGAAAGACACATGGGACAAATAGAACACGATATTCATATAATATACCTGTTATGCTTTCATATATTTTGACAACACAAGTAACGGATGATCGATACAGATCGTTACAGATCGATATATATATATATATATATATATATATATATATATATATATATATATATATATATATATATATATATATATATATATATATATAAGCTTGGTTAAACAACTTCTACAGTCACTTAAGCAATAACTTGTCCCAAATCATTCAAAGAAAAGGACAACGCGACGATTTGAAGTATACGTGTTGACGATGTCATATTGGCAAATACGTTTCTGACCAGGTTTTATTTGCGCGAAAGCGGCAATAGAAAACACGCTTACAATAACGTACTGTATTATGAAGTTATACACAGACACAGACACAGACACAGACACAGACACAGACACAGACACAGACACAGACACAGACACAGACACATGCACAGGCATAGACACAGGCACAGGCACAGACACAGGCACAGGCACAGACACAGACATAGGCACAGACACAGACACAGACAGGGCACAAACGTCATCAGAGATTGATTATATATATATATATATATATATATATATATATATATATATATATATATATATATATATATATATATATATATATATATATATATTTATAACTGTCATATGAACATTTAGAAAAGCTGGGGTATTCCATGTTTTCCCCTTTATAATGATACTATCAGTATCACAAGGCCAAATAGTCAATACATTGACGTCACAGACGATGTACAGCATAGACAGAAGCACGAATGTTGTCATACCGTCCAGTTGAATCCATACACAAGTCACGGAGTAAGATGTGTTCATTCAATACATCAACGTATAGAAAACAAGTACTCATTGAATGCTGTAGCATCGGTTTACTTTGATGTGACTCTACTGCCAACATTGTTTGTCAGATAAAGCGTTGTATTATTTCATAACCGGTGGTATTCTGAATGTATTTTGGTTTATTTTTGTCATCGTCACTTGCTCCAGTGATTCCCATGTGAAATCATTGATTTACTGCGGCTTAAAAACAGTATTTTGTTGTGATGACTGACAATACCAAATTTCAAATGAGGTGTTATTTTTAGTATTCACGAAATATGTTGTCTTCCACAAGCTACTATCAATGCAACGTTTTCACGAGAAGAAAAATTATTACAGCAAGTCTTCCTTTTTAACACCCTTTAGTTATAGCATTGAAAAAAACATCAAAACCTTGTATGTGTCTATCTGTTTATCCTTCTCCTTCCTCGTGATATGACACCGTGAGAGATAGCAGGTATGGGCAATATGATTAAAATACCATATATTTTGATTGATTTCAATTACTGGTAATTTCTTTCAAAATTATGTATCAGTTTTGTCATGTGCATATATATGTGTCACTGATACCACATTAGCAATGTAATTAATTTTTATACTTCTGGTCAAATTATGCATTACTTTTATTTGAAATATTAGTGGACTGTAGACAAAGTCTAAATTTGAAAAGATATAAAGGTCACAGATCCTGCATTATACTAGTATATTATGCATTTCTGGAATAGCTAGAGGTCAGTCACGTGATTCCAAACAATTTGGCAATTGTACGTCTAAGAAGAAAACATCTGACGCGAGACATAATTTATTGAGTGCGTGTGTGTTGTTGTTGTTGTTGTTGTTGTTGTTGTTGTTGTTGTTGTTGTTGCTGCTGCTGCTGCTGCTGTTGCTGAAATGGAACTCCATATTTTAGTCAATCATATTCGTTAGTAAGTTATGTTATAATGAATGAGAAATCGAAATAAAAGTTATGACTGAAAATGAATGAAATTACCATTGGTATAAAATATACAAAAGGAAAAAAGAAGAGTTTTCATATGAATTAAACGGTATCCACGTCGTGAAAGAAACTCATCAAATAAGTTGCTTTCTTCTTTGAGTGAATTGATTGACTTCGTGCTTCATCGCTTTCTTTGTTCCTTCCCCAGGGAAATTGAAAATATCATCACTTTTTTGTATGAAAATAACAAGTGCTCATTGAAAAATGCTGATTTCTAAAGGGGGTGTACTTTAAGAGGGGTCTTCAACGCTGTAGTTCCTATGGGCATTGGAACAAATCCCACAGTGCTGAAAAGTGTAAAATTCGGGTTGCATGTATGTTTATTTCCTAGTCGCCCACGTTTTGGCATTTAATATTTTAATATTGTGTTATGAGTCGTATTTCGTGAATGAAACGTTTACATAACTGCAGAATCATGAGACTCCATCTCCTTTGATGAAACCGTAATTTGTACTTATTACGAAATCATGTGAATGTCAATTTGCGAAATCAAAATGTTGTTAACATTTTACACTGTCAGAATGCAGTGTCGTTCATTCGACGAACACAGTAATTTCTCTCTACGTGAACAGATATTACATGTAAACTATTTTTAAAAAATGGAAGAACCTAGGGAAATATATTTTAACGATCGCCTTGCGTCATGACCGTGCAGTTAAAATTTATATTACTGGCTCCCACTTGCACCGTACGCATGTGGTACACTGTAAACCGTCAGAGACGGTTTAGCTTCGGTTGTGGCCATAGAAACAAGTTTTAGGGAGTATACGTTACAATTGGAATAGCCATTTCTTTTATTGGGCAGACTCTGTCACGTGACCTCGGTCATGCACTCTTACAACAGGTACGTTCGACGGAAGGGCGACGCGAACGATCTTCGCCTAACTCAATCAATGGAAGTTTGTCTAAATTTTCCGTCCATTTTGCAGGAGTCGATGCGATCGTAACATTCACAGGGAGGTAGATATCTTTCATACACGGAATTTCATCAATCACGGAATCTGACTAAGTTCGGCCGACTTCAAACCCCAAGGAGTGGAGGAGTCTGCAACTCGTCGACGAAGCGTGAAGGTGTGTATAGTACACTGTGTAAATCGATAAGTTGTTCTGTCGTCAGTCTTCATCATGGCAAATGTTATAACACTATGGTGAAAAAAGTAACGAGACAGTCTATACCAATGTGTTAGAGACCGAGAAACCGCAAATTTAGGGAATTTTTTTCGCTCTAAAAACGACAAAATTTGTTTTGTTTTGGTTAAAAAAATGTTTATATTATTTTCGAACGTTCGATTGATTGTTTTGGTTCGTACATAGTAAGTTATTGTATCATGTTTGCGTTTCTTTCTTGTCGAAGATTTTTTGATCACGATCAGTATTATTTTATTTTAGGGTGGTTATTTCGGTAAAGAGTGATTCGGATTATTTTAAGAAATGCTGAAGGATTTTTTCTTCGTTGGACAATCGTGTGCATCAATAAATTTGATAATGAAGCTAATTTTGTTTAGTTTCGAACGATCTGATGGCCAAAACTTGTCTGCTACACAACTTCGACATTTTGAAGGCAACGTAATTGACAACATTTTGATGAATTCCCCATTTTGTATCAACATCGGAAACGTTATCTGTCACTTTAAAAAGATTAGGTTTCTTGTTATTTTAGGGTGTTTTTGAACAAGCTTTTGAAATATGATGACAAATGAAAGTTGAAAGATTGGATCATGAGCAGTTTTAACTACACACACTACACTGCTGCAGAGCATACGCGGAAAACGTAAGTAAATTATTTTCTTACTGTTGTTTGAGGTTAGAGATGTATCATTATCTGTAGTTTGTTTTGTCTTTTGCCGTGTGGATATTTTTACAGAAACGAGAAGTGTACTGTTGGTGTTTTTTTCGGCCGTCATGTAACGATATGTGTGCGGAAGTCAATAGCGATCAGTGTCATGTCGTCCGTGATCACTTTAAAACAGTACTCCGTGCAGTAGTCAGGGTAAACACATATGTAAAAGCTTGGAAGTCGAACAACTTTTAACCCCTTTTGTCGTAGATATGTAGTCCAATGTTAAAAAATTATAGGTGTGTTTTCTATAGCGTATTTAACGTTTTCCTGTGTCAATGGCACAATGACATTACCCTCCCACTTCCATGGAAACGAACACACATGGAGTGCAGTACAAGACATCGAGCTATTCTTTAGTAATTTGCTACCTATTGTTATCGACACAATCAAATGGTATCGATCTGGATACAGTAGGCCGATGATGTTTCAACACCACCAGTCGTCTGTTTACCCTGTTTTGGTAATTATGTTATGCTTTTCTACGCAGCTGTGGCCCCCAAAAACTTAAACGATCATTTAACATTGTTTAACTTTGAATCTCTAGTTTCAAAGTTATCTTGTTCTGTGAGTTACAAATAAAATACTTTGAGCGTTACAGTGAAAAGACAACCCTTTCAAACCATTGGAATTTTCTCTGGATGGAGCCATTTTGGAATTTTATTGTGGACATTTATTGCCAGTATTACAATCTATAACTTTCTGGAAAGAGAATGGGCAAGGTTGATTATTTACTGAATATAAAAGATGTATTTTTGTTGATGAAAAAGTATTGAATTAAATAAAGTAATTGTAGGTGTACGCCTTGAGTTAATGCAATTAAGAGATAAAGTTTGAGCAAGGTTGTTGGTCTTTACTATTTCACACACAAAAAAGAATTTTAATAAGGTTTTTTTCAAATCTATACTTTAGTTACCATATACAATGTATTGTTCTGTGTGGTATTGTAGAAAGACTTAGTTGTAATTAGCAAGTTTGAGGGCTGATGCAGAAAGTGACATTGAGTTTGTGGAATTTGTAGCACAGGAAGCCGTTTACTTTATATTGTGGACTGACTGAGCAAGGACTAAGACATTGAAAAGACACAAAATAGTTGATCACAGACACTGTGTCATTGTGAGATATATCAGTAGGATACCATGCCACTGTAAGCAGGAATTGATTATATTTCTGATTTTCAAAAGTAAAAGTACTTACTCAGCAGGTAGGACCATGGGAGTTTAGCAAACATACCTGCATACAATAATGTCAATTCCTGTCATGCACACAGTGACAGTTGTCCCACCTTTCAGCAATATTTTCATGTATGTAGAAAAAGTCATTTTATTTCCAAATTTTGTTCTTCTTTATAGTTCTTACTGTATATATATTATGCCAGCAGCAAAAGATTTATAGTACAATGTAATTTCAGAAATGTGAAATATTAATTAGAAAAATGAGTAAAATGTATCCAAGGAAAGCCTTAGGAGGTTAGTAGGGAAAGGAGACAAGGGTCGGTACTTTGTATTTGACACTGAATATTGTATTGTACATGACTTATCAACCTGCACTTGAATACTTGATGGATGATAGCAGGAGAAATTAATCAATTTGATTCCTGAAAGCATATTTGGCAAAGCACAACCTTTACTTAGCAGTTGCATATCATACATTTAGCAATGGTGAAAGACTTTGGTGCAAATCTGCTGGAAGCAGTTAGTTTATTTGTCATGTAGTGGTGGTGTTACTAGTGGATCTTGGAGTAAATTACACTGGAGTCAAAGTCATGTGTGGATTTAGACTGTCATTCCTCTCATGACGAGAGATAATAGTCAAAATTGATCCCCACATGACTTGACTCTAGGAGTGGAATGAATTGGTTGCTCAACTCTTGTTATATAAACTAGTGAAAATATTTACAAAATTCAAGTCTAGGGGAGGATGTATGTGATTGGTGTCAGCAAATAGTTGTCAAGTTTTGTTTACACGGAAGTATCAGGTGTTACTGTAGATTTCAGATTTCTTGTAAGTAACGGAGATGTTTTATGAAATTTATATAGTTCCAGTAGAACAAACCACCAGTTTGGTAAGTAGTCTTGGTAAAAAGATGCTGGTATTAACTCAGGTAACATTCATATAACTAAATCTCAACTTTTGAAGGTGTTTTAATAGCTAGAACATAATACTCATTGTCTCAAGATGAAGTCATTGCATGCAGAATTAGTCTAGCTCTCCAAAGCTGCAAAATTACATGTAATGTCTACATACCTAGCCTCAGGCAAAGTTAGCTCACGGAATTGAGTGCAATTCATTTTCATGCATGTGTACATTTTCAAAATTGCATTATTTACACATAAAGCATCTGTCAGTAAATTTAATAGTATTTGAAGTATTCAATGAATATTGGTAATAGTATGAAAGCTAAAGTTTGAAGTTTATGTTAGTTAGGATTTCATGCTGACTTCCCAAGGCAGCAGTAAGTTTGTGTATGATTTTATGAATTTAAAGTTTGTTTTTAACACAACATGTATCATAGCAGAATTACTTTGTGCGTCATACATCCCCATGGCAGCTGAGACTTGGTACGTGATCTCTTTACTTTAATGCTCTGATTTTAACAAATCACTGGTGAACTGTGTCTGTAAATTGACTTGTTTTACCAAAGATATTAGAGATAAGTAGGTTATTAGTAGAACTCTTTCACATATATGCAATATATGTGTTACTGTATACAACTTGTAAATTTCTATTGTTTGTCTAACTAGGTCTGACCTAGTTTTTGGAATCAAAGGTCTTTCTCTTATCATTTTATTAATGAATTGAAAGTAACGTGTTGGTATGTGTACAGTAAATTAAAGTTTGTTGAATATATAAGAATTTGTTGTAGATTACTATATACCCCTTCTGAGATAGAAAAAATAAAAAGATATAGAATTTAGAATTAATACAAACTATTTATAAATAATTTATACATATGAATATAACTGTAAATTTGCTGAATATCTCTATACAGAACATAGATATAACATTTATTATTTCATGATTTTAATATTTTCTTTTTAATTTTTAAAAAAATTAATAGACCATGGGTGTATATGTACATCATGTATGCGGGGTAGTATTTTACCGTAACTACTGTAGTTATTTTAGTTGAATTAATTATGCTTGGTTTTACATTTTTGTGATTGAGATTATAGAAGTTGGCCAATGTTAGTGGAAGAAATACCCCATGTGGTGTATTGAATTGCCTCTCTATATATCCTGACACATCCAACAATTTTATGTGTAAACTTTGCCTCAGTGCCAAGATTATTCTTTCAAACATGATAACAATGGAGTGAGACATTATTGCAGCTACAAAATTGTACCATATAAATTTATCTGGAGTTAACACTTATGCTTGAATCATTTTCCTGCATTATTTTCACTGTTGTTTGTTATGTGTACAGGTGGCTGGGCGGGTTAGAATTAGTACAAATTGAAGTTTCATGGGTCCTGTACTGGTTAGTTGTGTTAGTAGAGTTCATAAATTTTTAAAGAGCTCATTTATCACCTCAAGTTATTAACACCATTGGAAGTTTATTACCTGGTGTGGACAAATAGTAGCATTCAAGGGCCATTGCCAGTCACCTTAGTAACCAGACTGGAAATGTATAGTGACGTGAAAAGGATCAAGCTTATCACTGTGGAATAGATTTATAGTGTTGTGGACCTTCACCCCATTGCACAGTACTGTGTTTATCAAATAAGTTGACATCCTCCTCACATTATGTAGGTAGACACATATCTACTTGAGACTTGATCAGGGGGGTGCTTTCAAACTAACAAGAGATTAAATTTATCATAACAAATTGTCAATGTAGTCAGTGCCAGTTTGTCAAGCTTTGAAAGGCTGATGTGTTAAAAATGTTAAGTAATGTTGACTGGTATTTGGTTATCTGTTTTTAGTATGGGAAATGTCAAATCCAAGCCAGAGTCTGTTGACAAAGAACTTAGGACTTCCTTTATTAGTCCAGAGACATGTCTTAGAGTTGCTATCTCATTTGAATGCTCTATACCAACAGCTTCTTGGGATAGTAACACCAAGATCAATTTGTAGGCTACTGTGGGTTGATTTTGTTTGTCCTCTCAATTCATTGGTGAGAGGACATAGTCTACCGGATAGTGCTATCCCTCATTGAATTTTCTGTGGTTTAATAGAGACCATGTTGGTATCCAGACTCTAGGACATATAGTCTATGAACCAATGAAGGTCCTCAGCAGTTGACAAACTGAGCGTATAGCATTAACCAGCCAGGAATTCACATCTACAAATCATATAGTCGAGAGACTACCCATGGCTTAGAATCTCTCAAAACCTTTCAGAAGAGATCCAAAGCCATGTATAGCCTCTAGACTACAAATCATTTGTCTAGAGGCTATACATCGGGTTCGAATCTAAAGATCTCTTTACCCCACGGTTGGGTAAAGAGATCTTCAGATTCAAACCCAATCAATGTATAGCCTCTAGCCTAACAAATCATAGAATTTTGAATTTAATTCCATATTGCTAGATACTAGATATCCTGACAGCACATCAGTGTGTCCTCTAATGATAGTCACATTTTGTTGTTTTGAGTCAAAATGAGAAAAACTGGGATTTCTTGTGCGTCACCACATAGGGAACAACACATTTTGGTGCATCACTAGAAATTATGCGCGTCAGTGGCACGTCAAGTTGGCTTAGAGGGCACACTGCAGCACATATTCCAGACTAAAGATAATCCTAAATAGTGGAAAGAAAGAATTCAAAGCAAGTCAACCGTGTCAACTTTAAATAGATGATTGTTTTATACTTACTTCCAAAATACATGTCTAATACGTCAATTGAATGAATACCTATCCAACACTTTTCATTTATGGATTGTTTAATGTCAGTACAAAATTTTAGTACTCTTCAAATACTGTTCCTTGTCCAAATCACTTAAAATTGTGAGTATCTCTTCACAAATTACATATAGAGCTGGAAATATAATCAAAATTAAATATATATTAGAGATGAAAATAAAATATTACAACTTTTTGACTTTTAAGATTTGAGTGGCAAGTTTGTGTGAAATTGAAAGACATTCCTTTGTAGCTAGTTGCCAGGCCGCTCAACTTGGTTGATCGTAGTTATTATGTCATAAAAAGTACATTGTTATTTGTTGAGCTTATTAAAACTAAAGGGGCAGTAATTTCTGTAACTTTTAATATGATTGTGGTGACAACTTTTGTTTCTTCAAAAGTAATCCTTTTTATACATTACTTTTCCTGATTTAAAAAAATATTACTGGTGATGGTATAATTACATTATGCCATCTAGTGATTTGTAGTGGCATAGCCCCCTTACTACCTTAGGTCACTCGTATTTTCCTTAACTGGATAGACAGCAAAATGAACTCATAGTGCCTGTAGGCAGAATGGTAGCCAGTTTTATATACAAGCAAAGGCATTGATTTAACTAACATATCATAGTCATGTGGGAATTTTGACCATCATCTCCCATCACAAATATAAGTGCTGTTTTTTACTGTAATGAGGCTATAAGGACAGAAAAATGGCACAAACTCTTATTGGGTATTTTGAAGTTACCCTCTGAGAGGTGAGACAGTAGTGTCAGCCTGTGAAACAAGTACCACACCCACACAATGTAAATTGATGAAATGGACATTATGAATATCTCAGCCAATCAGAAAGGGGAATATTTCATGATGGATATAGCTGTATCTGTTGTGGGTTGAACACCACTGTGGGATATTGTAATCTAATTTTAGTTTTGAATATATGGTTGGTACAGAAAATGTTAGTTGTGATGGGAGACAATAGTCAAATTGCCCACACTAAGATTAAACATTTACCTTCTCATTATTTGTTTAATTTAAAACCTTGAATTATGTCTTTGCGAAATAAATTTTCACTGATCGAGTAATTAATTTATGATGTATTCATTTATTGAATGTAATAATTTATTTCATTTTTTATTAATTTTCTGTTACAAAGGAGAACACATCTGAGCAAGGCAGAGAGACTGATGGAGCATCATAAAAATATCTTGCCAGTTATTAAACCTGTGAAAGCCCCAAATGCAGAACCGGTAAGAAAGTGTTCCATTTTAAATGTTGTCATCTAAAAATAGACTGTAATAAATTCAGAAACTTGCAGTTTAATCAAAAAGGATAACTTATATCAAGGAATCATAAGGTTATAACCTTTGACATTAGTAGCAAAGTTCATGATCTCTGATTGCAAGGTCAGTGATAACCCTAGAGCTTGGCTATTCTGTCAGTCATAACCTAGCACAGATTATTATACAAATATTGATAAATACTAGCTGTGATGGTAACATTATGTCAGTACTATATGAAAATTTTGTTGTGAATTGTATGTGTATCATGTATGTCTGAATGAATGTGTGTATATATGTGTATGTGTATTATGTGTATGTGGGTGAATGTCTATGCCTGTGTATGTCATGTCTGTATACATGCATATGTGTGTGTACATTGTTCATATCTACAGGTAAGTTCTGTTGTGTACCCGATATTATCTTATAGCCAGTATCCCTCAACCTGAAGGATCGAATCCTAGTACCAACCTCAGTTGAAATTTTTGCTTTCCTTAGAGCATATTTTAAGCTTTCCAAAGCATTCTGTAAGACTTTTCGGAAGCCGACCATACAAAGTTGTAATCATTACTGGTGAAAAATTATGCCAGCTAGCTTACCATTATGTAGCGTTTTGAAAGGAATACTATCTTTATAGCTTGGATTTCCTATTGAGTGTTTCCAATGATGAATTAAAAACACATGAGCAAAAGGTAACAAAAGCCTGGTTCAGTAAATTTAATACTTCTAATATGTATAATCTCTATGACTTCTTCCTTTAGAAGTAAATTGCTCCTGAAGAAATGATAGATTTCTTGTTGGCCAATTACATGCTTGAACTTTTTTTTGCTCACTTTGATCAGCTTGTATATATTTGAATTCTGTGATGACATGTTGCTAAAATTCTGTGTTTTGCATCTAAGTTTTTTTTTTGTTACTGTTTATTTGGAAGGATACAATTTGTATGACAAGTATTAGCATACTTGTTATTATGGAGTGTTGATAGACAATAATCATAGGAAGACTGAGAGTATAGGAGTGCATGCTAGGATGTAGTGTAGTCCCATAACATGCTAGTATGATCATCTCCGTGGGGGGGGGGAAGAGGGTGGAGAGAGAGAGAGAGAGAGAGAGAGAGAGAGAGAGAGAGAGAGAGAGAGAGACAGAGAGAGACAGAGAGAGACAGAGACTGAGAGAGAGAGATCATAGAAATTGAAAAAAAGCACACATACTTAACTAGACTTGGTAGGATATTACATACGTATGAATTCAAATTGAATTTCAAACCATAGTCTAAATGCTACCAGTTATATCAATCAATAAAGATCAGAGATCTTGAAATTCAGTGCCACGAATATCAGCTAGACTATTGAAACCACTTCACTATATCCATATGATATGTCATGCGAGTGCAGTACAGTACCAGGTAGTCACTAGACACCATTGTACTTCATTTTACTATTTTATGTTAAAAACTTCAGGTGACATGGATACACGTACCCTTCCTATCCATAAATCAATTATGATACTGAGTCGATTATTATAAATGGTTGGTCTGAAGTCCCCTTGTGAAAAAAATGTTCATGGCTTGTCTAATGTGTACATGATTTAGCTAAATCACATGCAAGTTAATATCACTTATCAGTCCATGGATGGAAGCAAGGATTTTTAATGTAGTTTTCTAATCCTGTCTAGCATTATTTGAGTCATGACATACAACAATTACATATATTTATAAATAGTATGCAGTCCATATATGTGTCTATTGTGGTGGGTTTTATGAGATTTAAATTAGTTATACTTCATGAACTTGAATAGATCTCATACAGATATAAAAGTACTCAAGTGCACCTGTATCTAAATGACAGACACTTCCTTCCCTTCCTCTGACCTAATTTTAATGCCAAGTCTGCATGTAGTGCTCATTTCCATGGGTCAGATCATAAACAGAACTTGCTGACCCTAAAGCTATATTTTTTAACAACAATTGCAGTCAACTTCCATTAAAAACAACATAATGATAATCTAAAGGAGAAAAAATTTCTGGATTAATTATGGCATCATGTATGCTCTGAGAATTTGTGTAGCAAATGTCATCTAATAACCCCCCCCCCCCCCACCCTCCATGTTAGAGGAAGCTTCTGAAAAAAACCCAGCTCATCCATGTTGTTAAGGATTTCAACCAGTCACAGTGGAATGGTGGTTGTCAAGGTTGTGGTTGTCATGTTGTTTCTACTAATGTCAAGTTTAATCTGTTTCTATCTTGACTTGATTGCTAAGGGCTGTGTTATATTATATGTTGATGAAAATACTGATTACAATTCCTGTTTAGCAACAAAAGATTGATGAAAATCAGATTAGATTGCAAATTAAGTCTGTTGGCAAACATTGCCACCATACTTGTGCTAACCCTAGAGTTCACTGGATTTAGTTTGTTATGTTGGTGCTAAGGTAGCCAAGGGCCATTGCTATTGATTTTTGTGTCATTTATCATCATTAACTATGCTATCTTTGTCTGGTTGTCTGCAGGGCTCAGTCATATATAGTAGCTAGCTAGCACCAGTAGTTCATAACATACATACCAGGGTATTACATCTTTTTAATAGTTTTTTCTGTTTTCAGTCAAAATAGATTTAGATCAGATAGCCTCGAAATAAATTTTTGTTTTACAGTAGATAACATACGATTGAATGGAATCTAGACAAACTTCTACAATACTAATAACTTTCATTCACTTTCATCAACTAAAGTTAGACTCAGCGCAAATCGTTTTATCCTCAGCTTTCAACTTTATGAATTTTAAAGGCCATTGTGGAGTAAGATCTGCTGCGTATTTCCTTTGCATTTAACTCTCAAATGTAATCTTGACAATTTTGACCATAAAAAGTGTGTCTTCCTTATAGCTATTCATGTCAGAGTGTTAGATCCCGGGGCAAATGATGTTTTTACAGGCAGTAACAATGTCTTTTTATGTGAGAAGCGGCTGATGTCAAAGGAGATTAACTTGCATATCTACATCCTCCTCCCGGACATATCTTTAAAAGATTGTCGATATTGTCAATGTAAAGAGAAAGTACCCATTCTGTAGCAAGCAGTAATATGTAGCAATTCATGCACATCAATGATCAATGTGTTGCATCTTGTTCAAAAACTGTGCCTTTGAATGTAGCTGGCCCATGATTTCAATATTTCATCTTTTTTATCTTTTTTAATGCCAGTGCTGTTGTTGGAATGTGTCACATTTCAGATATTTACATTTTGAGAGACTTGAGCCAACTACTTAAAGTGCAATCTTAGAAAATGTTATCAGCACATAACTTTATGGTTTTGTGAAGAACCCAGAACATGAATACATCAAATCTTAACACTGCAGACATCCAAAGAAAAAGTTTTATATCTGAGCCGTATTATTCTCAAAACTTTGGTTATGAAATTATATGACATTTGGTCGCATACAGGATGTCCTCTAAGTCAACCAATTCAACCAATTTACCACTGACGCACACAATTTCTAGTGACGCACCAAGATTTGGTGTTCCCCTATCTCTTACCATGTGCATGTTATGACATACATACACACTCTCATGATAAGTTCTTTATACTGCAACACCAAAATTAACATGAAGAAATTGTAGGATTAATTTTTGTCAAAAAGATCTGATATTTTTTATCCAGATGAATAAATTGTCTTCATTCATTTGTTGTCAGTATGTAGGGTAAAATACAGGAAATTATAGTTTATAGATCACCCTTTAGGCATGTTGTTTTATTGATACTTTCATCAGAAACTTTAAAGGGGGATTTGTAATGAAATTGTGTCGTATTGAAATTGACAATTTGGAACGGTAATATTTTATAAATCTTAAGCTGTCAATTAGTGCTACCTAGTGCTAACCTAGTGCTAGTGCAATATAACAAACATGTGAAGTGAATAAATGAATAATCATTAAAATTAACAATGTAGTTATAAATTATGAAGTATTGCATGTAAAATATAATATAACTTTGAATAAATAAAAGGGTATTCATCAGTACAAACATGCCCTCATCTTATGAGTAAACATTTAGGTGGGTGTGTATAAAAAATATAGCAGGAGCTTACAACAACAATAAGGGTTAGGGGAACATCAAATGTTGATGGATCCTAAGAATTACTGTATGTCAGTAGACAGCCAAACTGATCAAAACCTGGGCACATTTTAAATGTTCAATATTACAGAACATGTCGTAATTATGTTAATAGACGTAGATAAGAAAAATTATAATACTGAACTATGTAGAGGTGTAGAATTTTGTTGAATATCATTTGTTAAACAATTCTAAGTATGAAATATTTTAAATACTGCAGTGCGAAGAAAAAAAAGAAAGCAAAAGATTTTAGTGACTCAAACATGTAATAGCTGATTCTTGTATTTGATCAAAACAATCCAAATGTTATCCATACTCTTCTATGTGATCAAAAACTCCTTTATGAAGCAAGTAGGCGCCACATTTCTCAGACTGGCCTGTCATCATTCAACATTGGTTATGCACGTAGATTAGAAATGTACACAGATTTGTCACTACATTTAGTAGTAATAGCACAAAGATTTCTCTTGTTCTACTTCTTGTTAGTTTAGTTGTTTAACAGGAAAAGGAAAGGAGCAATCTCTTAATACAACTTTAAAGGGGTTACTATTTATTGATGACAACTTGTAGAAGTGTGAAACGTGACAACTCTCCTGAAATATACCTACACTGAAAGTCCTTTTACTTTTAAGGGACCACTCACAGATGTACATGTAGTAGTAGTAGTAGTAGTAGTAGTAGTAGTAGTAGTAGTAATAGTAGTAGTGGTAGTAGAAATCGTAAGTCTAAAAAACACTTAGGATAAACTGACATTGTGACACTGGTACATGCTAACAGAATTGTGGTAAACTGACGTTGAGATACTTGTACATCTTAACAGAACTGAAGTACATGTATTGCTTTAGCTTACATTTGATTAGTAATTTATATTCCTACTACATGTACTTGGTGTGTAAAGTTAGTCTGTCGACTGGCATGATGAGAGTGGCTTCTCAATGATGTTCTATCACTAGTGATACAACTTGTAATGCTAGTAGAGTAGCATTCATCCAACCAGTAGACAGGCTAGTATAGTCTACATGACAGGACAGTCTTGTTGCCATGGTGATACATCTCTTACTTGTACCCCTCCCTTGTTGCATATTATATGTGTGTCACTCTAGTAGTCTGTTTGTTTTTCAGTATGTCTACTGGAATACAGTAGAGTACAGTGCATTCTGGCATCTATTTAAGCTTGTGTATATAAGATCACATTTGTAAATGTTAAATGTGTGTGAAAAAGTGGTTGTTAGATAGCACATCTATGTTTACTAAAACTGTTAGTCTGGATCTTGGAGCAACAGAAAGTCATTGTGTTTCTTGTAAATGTTTGAGTTTGACTTTTTGTGTAATCTATGGTTGTAGAATGTAATAATATAGTCCTGCTTGCATACAGAGTTAGTTCTCCCTTCCTTCTCCAGTCCTGCAAAGAGCCAGCCGTATAACCTGGGCTTACCAGAAATGCTGGTAACTAAAGAATTAACGCACCATGTGGTTACTATATATATTAGCAATAAATTGACTATTTAGTAATTATACCTCGCTGTGGCCACAAAAGTCCCAGTTCGGAGGACGGAAAATCACGAAATCACAAGTTCAACCATAATTTCAGGGTTCCGCCTTACGTATGATGACGTAGTTGACACCCTGATCAAATATGGCGGTATTTGTAAGATGGGAGGTTTGAAATTACAACCGGAACTGGAAAAGTTACGATTTCGACAAGCAGGACTAGTAATAATAATGATATTTATTGTCCATTGTATCAGCAAGAAACAAAACATAGACTAGGAAAGAAATTAGAACACTAAAAACATGTATGGTTATACAAATGTACAATTTCCCCATCCCTTCATAAACATATTGCACAGAATAAATGAAACGACGTACATGTAAGTTTTGGTGTTGCACTATTGTTAAATATTTGTTCCCGTGGCTGTTTGATGGCAATACCATTTAATAGCCATATGAAGTAAGAAAATTGATGTATTACTTGATGATTAGTGAAATTTCTGATGAATGATTATTGTCCATACCACCAAGCTTACTTTCAAATTTCTTTTATTAATTCGACTACTCAATTTCCCCCCAATTTATTTTCTTCAGAAAATTAAAAATAAATAATGTAACTGTTTGAGATTGCCTACTGTGACAGAAGAAAAGTCAGAGAGAAAACATGTATGATGTAGGTTCTACACATGGCATCAAACAAGAAGTGTTACTGTAAACTGCTATGTTACAGACCAAAAATAAAACATACACCAGTTTTAAAAGTAACAAACAACAATAGAAACAAGAAATGAGACAAACAGAAAGAAACATATTAAATGTACCCAAATCTTTTCTACAAACTTTCACCATAATGTAATGTTGATGGTTCACACCTGAACTAATACCGTGAAACCAATTTTAAAATTTAAACATTCGTCATCTGGCAAAAATGCTAAAATGTGTACCAGGATCCGATCCTACTTTCCTCCAGTGAAAACACAAACATATAATTCTGTCAATATATTTGTCTTAACACTTCAATCTAGCTTGATTAATTATAATTGGCTTAACATGACCCATATAAAAAAGTACACTACTGTTCAAAGTCTGAACGGGTTATTAAGTTAGCAAACATTCAAACTACTTTTTCTGTGCGCTAAATAACTTTGAAAAGAGTAGAGCTTTTGTAGACTAGTCATACTGTGAGTATAAAGTACAATTATAACATATTTGGGTTCATGAAGTAACCAGCAGACACAGCTATTTGGTAAATACATAGTTACAGCAAATAGTGGATGTGTGTGTTCAGTACACATGTTTGTTTTCTTTGGCTATACTTCAGAGTAACATTATGACAGTTTAATGTTTGAATTGTTAGCAGAATGCTGCATTTATTTACAGACTGTTTTGTTGTACTGGTTCAGCTTTTGTGAATAAAATAGTTTCTGTAAGTCGCTTGAACAAGGAGTAAACTTTCTTTGGAATGGAGTCTGTTTTTAAAAAAAATACTGTATCCATTGTTGGTTTTCTTATGTTTGTTGTCAGCAAATAAGCTAGTGTTATGAGGTGTTACCAATATATTGAACTGATTATTTTGTTAAATCAAAACTTAAATATTTTACCAGATACCAAGATTACTAGTAACTTAGGCAAGTACAGTTTTATTTATTTAATTCGTCTAAATTTGGTTGATTTTATATGATTTGTGTGTCTAGATTAAATAATATTGAATGGAAAATTACAGAACAGTCTAGAACATCAGATTTCAAGTAAAGTCTAAATTTGGGTAATTTAGCATAACATGTTGAGATTGAGTAACATGAAATTGAAAATATGATAGACCATTCCCCATTCCCAGTGTTATCCAAATTTAGGAAAACCAGTCTAGAGTTTCACATTTCTAGTTAATGTAAGTCTGGATGATTTACAGTAAAATAATTATGTTCACAGGGAGTATAGATTATCATAGAACATATCTCTTGCCTATATGTCTTATCCAAATTTTGTATACATTTAATAATTTCATTATCTATTAAACTCCCTGGTGTTTGAGGAATGAGGCTGTCAATCTGATTAAAGTCTGATGCAAGAATACGTCTGGAATAATTCCTTCATGTAGTGTCATTTGTTTTCAATGTTGTTGTTCCAAGTTTATGTGAGTGCATGCGACAGGAAGGAGGTACTCAGAACAACAAAATCGAAAACAAACAACAAAACATGAAGGAAGTAGAGCATTTGAGAGCTTTAATATTCCTACATCAGATTTTAATCAGATTGGGAGGCTGTATGCCCCCAGCTTATGTACTTTTATCAACAGTTAAGCTCAAGAGTTCTATCAAACTGACCATTTTACTTATAAATGTTGATAGATTAACATGGCTACACTTAACTGCTGTTGGCTGGACACTAGTAGATGTGTGCCTTGCACCTGTGGGTACTATGGCCATTTGAATTATCTCTATTTTATCATGGTCAGTTATGTCTGTTTTTTCCCCATGATAATTTGTATGGTAATTCAGTGATATCATTATTAGAGTGGAGATATTTTGTCTTTAAATCATTTATATAAAGCAACATGAATCATATATAGAAATTGATTGTGAACATCTTGAGTTACTTAAATTGTATGAAGGCAGTAGGTCACCCAGTATAATGATGTGGAAGACACTACACTTTCTAAATATTCATCAGACTATCAGAAGGTAATATATGCTAAGGAGTCCTGAATATTCTATGTTCATCTAATGCATATAAATTTAACTTCCATATTTCCATTGTGTCCTCTGAAAGTGTTAAAGTTCATATTATAACTTACAAAATGTATTTTTCACATTTGTATGGTTTGTACCTCTTTTCAACTTAACTGAGTATGTTTTTTTTGTGTACTCCACCTAGCCTAGATTTATGGTGTTTCTGTCCCAAGAAGCTCTCTATCTCTGCCATGGTGTACAAAGCGTCTTGAGATAGTAACACCAAAACAAGTCTCTGGGCTTATTACTCCATCAAATTTTATTGTACCTTGCTCTTAATTAATGGCAGTGTCTATCTGTGTATAATGGGACTGAATGACTGTTGTAATAATATATAGTTATGATATAAAAACACTTGCAAGATCTTGTACAAATAAATAGATATTGGTTTATGTGGAATGTTGCTATGTCTGTGCTATATTGGGATTCAGATACCCTACACAGGTACATGTCATTGGCCAGATGTTTAAATGGTAGCATGTAACACAGCTATATAGAAAACACATCACAGTGGACTGTAAATATAGGTAGACATTGTGGAATATCTCACGTAAGTGTCTTACATGACATAGGATAGACTTCTGTTGAACATATTGTTCCGTTGCAAGAGGCTTAAAATGGTGGAAGCCGTAGAAAGAATTTAAGATATGTCTGGAGATACAAGAAAGAGTAATTCTGTCCTAAGCATGTAAAACATGCAGTTTTGCACAATCTTCCGTTTGTTTCATTCATACAAACAAACTCTTATTCTTGCCCTGCCATTTGGACTTTCTCTTTGTCTGCTAAGTAAAGTCCCATTTGAAAGTGATTGTCTGTAGAAAACATAGGAAAGCATGTTTGTACAGGTAATCATTCTACCTTCTTCAATGCCCACACCTGAATCATTGTCAGGAATTTGTAAAATTGGCATCAATATCTCTACCCTGGCATGGGGAAGAGTGAATCAATCTTAAAACCTATTTATGTTCAGAAAGCATGACTCCTAAGGTGTGTACTATGAAATGAACCGTGACGACAGGTACTTTAAAAACTTAAAGAACTTATATTATATTGTTATTTGTGCAAGTAAAAACCTAATTACTGCAGCACGTACACTAAATAGCCTAAAGCTCAAGTAATATGCCCTCTGGTTATACAGTGTTTCTGGCTAGCCAATTTGTTGAAAGCTTTCTTATCAGGAGAATATATAGTCTTGAAGAATTGGCTTGTGGAGATTCTACAAAGCTGATAGAGATTATGATAAAGTGAATTCATAAGCTTCAAATATAATTGATCTTGATCAGCTTGCAGTAAGTCTTTCTACTTTATTCCTAAGTTCAATGTTTAGTATGTTTAAACATATTAACAATACAGGAAAATAAACTGTAATAAGAAAATAGTGCATTGCTTGTTTGCTGTAGCAATACATTTGTACACAAGTAGACAAGTGAAATTAAGATAGAATGACAGATCATAAGCTGCCAAATATTTAATAAACAACTTGCAATAAGTCTTTATTCTTGTATTCTTAAGTTCAATATTGTGTATGGTCCCCCCCCCCCCCCCTTACAATTATTGCCAGACTTGTGACTGAGATGAGCAAAACCTTTTTGAGAAAGGGATAGTTTGATGTAACCGATGTGTCATTATGTTTTTACCCAGTTGAATGTTTCTGGTTGTAGTTTACTAAAATAGGTAGTCTAGTTCCTATACAGTGTTGTTACGATTTACATCTCCAGTTAGAGACCGTATTGGCATCCTGACTACTAAATAGGTGGTGTAAAATGATGGTAATAATGATCTGATGTAAGACTATTTGTCTATCTTAACTTAGAGACAGTCTGCTATTTACATATCAACCAGCTGTTAGTTGTTGGTATTTCCGTAGATGTAAACTATCAATTACTCCAAATTAATTGCGACTGAAAGTTTAATGAATATTATAAATATGTATTGCCATTTAATATTGGTTTGATGTCTGGGAGGAAATCAATTATTTCACAACTCTATTGACCCCCTGGACTTCAACCTTGTACATACTGGAATATATAGTTAGGTTGCTATGGCAGCAGAAGGGCTTTGAAATCAAGAATATTAGGAACAGTATGTGATTTGGAGGCAGGATATGACCTTTCAACATTGAAGGTCCAATTCAGATTAGGGTTAAAATTTAGGCATGAAAAACAGTTGTAATTTGGCAGAGTTATAGACAAAGTTGATCCTTTTAATACAAAGATTGATTCTTACCGCTCCACAAATGTGAGAATCCGAGATTGTTGAAGTCCAGGCCTCTAAAAGTAATCTGACAACTAGACAGTGAAATGTTATCACATTGGGTAAAATATGAGGTGACTTCAATGTTCTGATGTATCTACTACTAGTACTAGCCAATTGACATGTCTTGGCACTACTATCTCAAGAACTTAGAAGCTCTTGATCCACACCAATTGGTGTGGAGAGCTTCTTGAGATAGTAGCATCAAGACAAGTCTCTTGGATATCTACTTATATAGAGCATGAACAATATATTTGCTAGTGTTATCCTTCATCGAATCTTTCAGATGTAACCACGTTGGCATCCAGACTACATGTACATGTATATATTTACCAGTAACATCACAACACCATAGTGATAGATTGTTGTGAATATTGACTTTATAAACCTAGAGCCTGTAGACTGAAATTGACAAATCATCTTGAAACATCTCTAGAATTGTTGAATTGTTATCTACTACGAGGTGTTGTTGTAGCAACACAAACAGTGAAACACAGGTTTGTATAAAACCAGAACATTACTCAGAGTAATGTATTAATCTCACAACACCATACAGATTGTCATGATCCTCATGGTTGAGAGTAATTTTCTGCTTCTAAATTATACCTGCATCCATCTTGTTATAAGAACACCGAGGAGTAGTCTCAGTTACCCAGACTCTTGCCGCTGGGGGCTCTGCCTACGAGACCTCCCCAAACAAGAGTCTGGGGAAACCATGTTCCAACTACCCTGTGACGGAAGTCACACAGTACATTTCTCCCAAACATAAAAAATGGGCTTACGACTCATAATACAAGGCCTGTTTGTTGTAATTACCATATATCAGTCCCTTGAGAAGTGACAAGCTGTAGCAAAGGTACCCAAATTGTTCAGCCTGCAATGTTGGATGTGAAGTACTCCCCATGATGCACTGCTCCAGAAGCTACTTCCTGTGCGGGCGAGTTGAAATCTCGTTTCCCCAAACTCTCGTTGGGGGAGGTCTCATAGGCAGAGCCCCCAGCAGTGAGAGTCTGGGTAACCAAGACTAACCTAGGAGTTGATAACAAATCGAGATATGTTTCAAGACGATTTGTCAATTTTGGTCCAGATATTCTAGGCTATAAAGTCAGTGTTCATGTGGTGGCCATGAGTGTCAAATGATGAGCTGTATTTATTTATTAGATGCCGCATAAGATTTCAAAGTGAGAAAACCATTCTAATTATACTAGCAGTCATGTGGAGTTGTGATTGGCCAGTGGTTAGATGGTTGTACATGTAGGTTTGAGCACTGCTGTTACCATTTGTTTCTGAATGGCTAAAGTCCTTGGGCTAGATTTCAACCATGATTGCTTCCTGGCAGTCAACCCAGCTGTATAATTGGGAACCTGGTAGGACAGGAGTTGCAATGTGAATGCTTTAATTCTCTGCACTAATACAGAGGCTGCAATGGATAGTATGCTTCCCAGGGAATTGAAGAAGTGTAAAGGGCTAGTGTACTGTTATAGGTCAATACCGGGGGGGGGGGGGGGGGGGGGGGGGAGTAATAGTTGTGTAAATTGATCATTTGTGCACAGTGTGAAAAATACTTTACATAAAAATGAACATTATTTTTATTATACTTCATCAAAATACCATTTTGTGGTTTCTATTTAAAAATAAAATTTGATTAACAGTCTGCTAAAGAAGACTGGATGTGCAGTATTTAATATTATAACTGTGTGTTTGTCAATGTCTTCAGTTGTATATATTGCATGATCAGTTAGATGGGTATTTTTTTTTTAGCATAAACAAATTCAATATGGTAGCCCCCAGGAACGTGTGACCATTTCAACACACTCCATATTATGAGAGGCAGAAGCTAGAGCGCAATAGACACCAAGCTAAGAATACAGTGAAACTGAAGACTTTGAACAAATTCTACCGTGTTGTTAATAAGATTTTAATCAGCTTGCACAATGACAAAACAAATATGAAAAATTGAATTAATATGTGGTATTCAACTTTAGTCTGCAGCTGTTTGTGTTTGCAATATTGAACACAAATAAATATAGTCATGAAGGAAGTTGACTGACCGAGAGAAATTTTATCGCCTAGTGGTGTCAATTTTTCTTGAACGTCACTTTATAATTACATGTATGAAATAAACCATTAATCTAGTGATTATTTGTGACTAGGAATGTATACTTTCCTGTACATATAGTACTAGAGGAAATGAAATGTCTATATTTGTAATTAGGATTTCAAGGTTAAAAGTTGTATGTAGCTGAAAATTACCTGAATGAAAATATACAATGTAGGCCTTAAGTGTAGAATCAGCAATAATGAAAATTTCTTAGATTAAAAATATTTCTTGGAAGCCTTGTCAGTGGTGTACTACAATAGGCTATTGTCACATATTACAGAATGTATTTATTCAAATTAATTATCAACGATCTTAGTGATATATTAGGAGGATTTGGGTTGGGTTCCCTGTAATAAACTACTATAGATGGGAAAATCTTGGTAAAATTACAGACTCTCATATTGTGTGTTAATCAAAAGAAGAGAAAATAGTAAAAAGCTTAGCAAACATACTTTGTTGACTTAACAAAAAGATATACATGTAATTATAATGAATATGTACTACTTCTATTCATATTTATGGGTAAGTAACATTTTTGCATATTTTGACCTCAGATGGTAAACTCGGCTTGGAAAATTTCTCCTGAGGGTGTTTGTAAACAAACTGTCCCCCAGCAGTCTGTTAAAAAAGATATTGTATTCACATTAATGATATGCAAATAAATGTATGATTGTTCCAATGTATACCAAATTGTGTGATCATACAGTGTCACTGTGATTTTATGGAAATTTGCTGATCATACAGTGTGATTTTATGGAAATTTGCTGATCATACAGTGTGATTTTATGGAAATTTGCTGTTTCGGATAAACGTATGGAACAATAACAGAACACCAGACATGCTGCTTGTGATGTTTCTGCGGCTCTTTCACTAGCTATACACTCCTGAATGTGCTAGCTATCATCACCGTGAGTACTTCACACTTGCAAGTTGCACTCACAGTCATGAGGTTCTCACATTTGTGCTATCAATATCATAAGGCATATCTATGGTACCATAAAAATATGATGTTGAAGGGCAACTTTTTCCAGACAAGTGTTTTTCTCACCCAAATTATAATCCTAAACAAACATAGATAAATTGTTGGGATAGCACACCCAGTGATTATGGACAGGACTTAGATAAAAATATCTAGCTTTTGATAGGGCTTATCCAGACATTTTTAGCACAACTGAACTGACAAGGTTCAATAATGGTATAGGCATGGTGCGATGTCTGTCCATGTGTGTTTGTGTGTGTGTGTGAATGTGGATGACTATTAAACCACCCGACTGATTGCCTTGGTATTTGGTGGGGAGATTACTTTTGGTGTCTAGTTGGAAAATTGTTCAAAGCAAAATGAACACAACACAGGTATCTGATTTGGGTAAAAAAATGTCATTTTTGGTAAAAAACACAAACCAACTTAAACTCAAAAACTACTTGGCAGATTGGTCTGAAATTTGGGGGGAACATTTTTAGGGGTGTGTTAATTGAGATTTGACAAGATGATTCCATCAGTAATATGCAAATTAGGGCTAAAATGTCTTTTTGGTCAAAAATCTTTAATTCCAAAAGTACTGAGCAGATTAGGCTGAAATTTAATGGGGATGCATCTGGGGTGTATAGATGAAGAAACATTCAGCGTATAATGATCTCATCGCTGATATGCAAATTAGGTGTGAAAATGTGAATTTGGGTCAAAAACTTATATCTCAAAAAGTACTTGGTCAATGAGACTGAAACTTGGTGAGATGTTTCTTGAAGTGTTATTCTGCAGATTTTCTCCCAAATTTTTTATGCAATTGACCCTAGCAGCCATGACCATGCCCTTAGCAACAACCAAATGGCAATATATTTTGCTAAAATAACACCTGGTAGGCAAGTGAGTAAACATTCAAAAATATTTGCAAATGTTCCTAGCAACCATTACCACACCCATAGCAACAGCCAAACGGTGTATTTCACAAAGATAACAACAGGGATTCTTAGACCAGTGAACAAACATTCAAAAAATCTATGCAAATATGCCTAGCAACAAGATCACGCCCATGGTAACAGCCAAATGATCATGTATATTGCAAAGATAATAACATGGATTAATAGACAAATGAATAAACATTAAAAAAATGTATGTAAATGTGCCTAGCAACAAGACCATGCCCATAGCAACAGCCAAATGATCACATATATTGCAAAGATAACATCAGGGATTCATAGACAAGTGAATGAACATTAAACAAATGTATGCAAATATGTCTAGCAACATGACCACACCCATAGCAACAGCCAAATGGTCGCGTATATTGTACAGATAACAACAGGGTTGGATAGGCAATTGGATAGTCATTTACAAAATGAACACCTATACATAGCATGGATCAGCATATGGGTAAACATTTTTTTAAAAATGTACAGTTGTGCTACAACGCCATTGGCTGTATTTTTTAAGAAATGTAAACAAATTATGCACATAATGTGGGTTGAATAAACATTGTTATCACTGGCATATGACACAATACCTGCTGTACAATCTCATGTTGCATACTTACCTATTCATCAGCTTGTACTTTGTAGCTGTTTATGATGGTATATCTTGCTCCCTTTGTGTCAGTTATAATGCAGTATACATAGCTCCCCTTTTGAGCCATTATCAATTTTATGTGGTGTCCAGTATATCAATTTAATCACATTTTCTTTGTGTCGATTTTAATATAAAAAAAGCTTGTATTGTGTCAATTTCAGTGTCATAATATGATATCGTTCAATTCACAGGAACTTCAGTAAAACCTGTATATCCTAGTATCGTCAGGCAGGTTGTATGAATAACAAAAAAATTGATTAATTTATTGAACTAGACAGGAAAGGTGGTCTTCCTGCCCTAGTCACGGAAAGAAATAGAATGTTGAATCATTTGTGTTACCTGAGTATTTAATGTATGAGCTATGACGTCGGTTTTGAATTTTATGAAAAAAATAGGAGAGTTTATGTGATTACTCCCTAAAAATAGGATGCCAGTCGTTTAAAAGGTTATATTCAGAAATGTTAGCAATGTTTGGAATTGAAAATAGGCATAGAAAAGAAAAAAGAACTATATGTAAATATCACATTTAAACAATATTTATTATAATACATATTGTATTATAATAGGAATGGTTCAGTAAGGTTTTAAATTACAATTTGAGTTCACTTGTAGCTGAGACCTCAATTACTGAATAAATAAAACATTTATAGAAAATATTGCTCAAAATGTCAAATATAAACAGGACAAAATATTTATAAAAATGTCATTATGATGTATATCGATGTCGTGAATACTGTAGCCATGTACTTTATACGAAGGAAAAATAAAAAAATTTGCTTTTCCGATAACCTGACTTACCCTAGTTTAAGCCACCGACCCTAAACATTTTTTTACATTTAAAACAAAAAGATAAGAAATTCTTTGTCTTCTTCACCTTCATGCAAGTCTGTTTTCTTTCCCCAGCGATGTCTGTACATATTTCATCAAACTACATGTATCACAGAAGGGGTGTTCTGACCACTATTTTGTTTGTTTTTGGGTCGAAGCAATATTTGTCAAAAATAAAAACAATTAAACAGACTTTCCAATGGGAAGTCTACCTGATTCTGTTTCCAAGGCATTTTACTTTACTTTTTTTTTCTATAATTTGTAAAAAGTTTCAAACCATGGAAATTAATCCAAACTACTGGCTCTTGAAAACAGTACATTTTGGCAAGTTTTGTCAATGTGAATGTCTCTTTATGACTTTACAACACAATCCACTAACTTACAAAACTGAGTCGTAGTTGGGAAGTAATTCATGGCACTCATGTCTGTCAATGGAGATTATTGTACACATTCAACATGGTATTCAGCATCTGTTTTTTGTGAGCAATATGTAAAACTATTGGTCATTTAATCCTCTTGAAGCCAGTAAATATGACATTGAGCTGTACTGAATTGAACGTCTCATTGTTGTAGAGCTTAGAGAACCTTAACAATATTGCTAGCTCCCTTTATCTTGTGGCGGTACACAGATAGAATGCAGACTATTGAAGAGATTTACAGCGACTCAGAAGTGATTCTTTGTCAGTTTTGTAAAGCTTTGAGAAGGGTTAAGAAGTCACACAATAATTGAGCATTGAGAGATGGCCAGTAACAACAAAACCCTGTTAGCAACATGTACATGCACCTGTTGCTATCGGCTGCCAGGTAAATAGAGGTATTGGGAATGGCCATTCATCAACTAAATTGAACCATTTGGGACTTGTTGCTTATTTTGAAATTACTACCAACTGAGTAGGGTTGAGTTGGAACTGTTCAACAACTAATGGATCTTTTAACAATTCAGTAACTCACTTTAATAGGATGTACATCATGGTGGCTCTGTAATTTACATACATGTACTTCAAGTCAGCTACTTCCTTCACAACTACATGAAAACACACAGAATAAAAGTAAACAAATAACTTCCAGGGTTGATCAAAATGCAAACTTTAAGTGCATGTAATTCCTTTTATCATAATGGAGGAGGGTGTGGTTGGGGATGGGGGTGGGTGTTTGCAGATGAGATGGGGTGATTAGCCAGGGGTGCATGTTATGGAAAATACTTGATAGGAAGGTAGTGGTGGTGGATGGCATTGTTATTGTTGCTTTCCTACCCTAAAACCCAATTCAATCCTTCTGTCAACCTGAAATGTAAAAAAGTATGAACAAAATATGATTTGATAAATCCCACTTTTTAGACGAGGTAGTTGTACAAAGAAGCACACTGGGTTGATATTACCTGGCTACATACAAAATCATATTTATAGTGTATTTATTGTCTATGATATGTAAAATACAAATAGAGCTAAAACATAAACCCAACATTTGCCACCATGAATACTACCAGCTGTAAATGTTAACCTTACAAATCTATGTAATATAGTACAACCAAAAATGTTGTTTTCTTGCTCTGTAATCATATTTGTATCAGTTTTGAATTCAGAGTGTGAATAATTTGCCTTTATTTCAGGTAAATCACTCCATCTTAAAAAAAAAGAAGTAGTGTTTTTGTCATTTCATGTATTGTACTATGAGAATTAACAGGTGCTTATTACTCTAGGTACTCACTATATAGTATAATTACAGTATCACTATCACTGTTACTGTTATATGTAAATAACTGATAAACAACATATGTTTCTGTTATGGTTAAACCCTAGGTAAGATCTACTTCAGTTCAAATTCCCATACAATTTTATCAGGGCTCGTTAAGTTCTACCAAAACCATGGTTAAATAAAATGAATGTGTACATGTACCAACAACACTTCATTTTACCAAATTTTCCCATCTCTGCTATGGCCATTCATCAACTATTAAAACTAAATGATTTGTGACTTGTTGCTTATTTTGGTGAGTTAGTATGTGTATACACAAAAATATATGTAATACAAATGTAATAGTTTATTAGTTTGAATTAAAAATTAGAAATTCAAACATGGTGATCACTTGTGCAGCATCCAAGTGCCCTAGTGATAAAGCAGGAGAAACCAGAGTACTTGTAGGGGAAAACCTGTGTTGTTCAGTAAATAGGGTCAAACTGAGCTAGATCTAAGCTAGAACTTTTGCCATCTTTGTATGTAAGTGAGGTACTCAGTGTGCCCTCTGAGCCAATTTGATGTGCCACTGACACACACAGTTTCTAGTTACGCACCAAAATTTGGTGTTCTCCTATCTCTTACTATGTGATGATTCATGAGAAATGCCAGTCTTTATCATACTGACTAACAACAACAAAATTTGGCTATCATTAGAAGGCACTGGAGGTACTTATATCATGAAAATTGAAAGTACAGGTGGTCATTGGACATGCTATAATCCAATGTTTCCAACTGGGTGAAAGACAATAGACTCTCCTTGTATTATTGTTCAAATGTAACATTCATTAAATTTGAACATTTGGCAATGAGGATTTATACAATTTCTGGTATTGGGTTGAGTAAAGATTCTAATTACAGTAGTACTTTGTATGGGAACTATTGAGAATCTTAGTACCTTGTAAATATTAGGTGTAATCAGGTGGGAAATCATCACTGATAACGATCAAGGTGAGTAAATCGAACATTTACTGGCTTGATTTCACAACCATTGTAGATGGAAAAGGTAGAAAGTTCAAGTACATTTTGTGGTGTACGTGTTACCCTTGCAGGAAATTACTGACTTATTGATATCAGAGCTTATTGAATTCTTACTACTGAAATGGAATATTACTGCCTATAGGTGCATCAGAAAAATAATTTAAAAAATTAAATGAGACTTACCTGGAAGTCAAAATTTGATAGGAATTCTACCGAACCATGGAGTAGTACGAAGGGATCATGTGCCTACCTCAGTGTGGTCAATAAATTGACACATTTAGGAGACTTAATTCCTCCCTCCCTTGGTCTATGTCATGTGGCCATTTCCTCTTATTTGTATCTGATATGTGACAGGGTCGACAGTAGTAGTGGTCTGTATTCATCAAAAGACCACTGGTTTTCCATTTTGTATCATCAAATTCAATTTTTAGTGGTCAACTAATTATTTTTGGAATATAAAAAGTATAACAGAATGACAGAAATTATCTAGCAAGTAGCTACAGAAGGCTTTACTTATATTACCGGTAATAAGCTTTTGATGTAAGGTTGATATTGCACTTTACTGCATTTCTTACTTTGGGTATTTATGTATGTGCTGTGTACATACATCGTGATTCACAACAAATCATGCCATACAAGTGAAATAGAACCAGTAGGTAGTAAACAAATGCAATGTTGTGTATAAGCTTTGAGCCAAGTTGGTGTAATTGGGATATACAGGTGATTTATTCTAAGCTGTAGATAGACAGGGGAAAAATGTCTGGAATGTCATGAACATTTCATAAGTGTCAATGACATTCTGTGCAGTTAGAAACTGCCAGGTAGCTGACTTCCTTTCTTATCAATTTTGAAATCAGGCAAACAGAATGCATATTATGGAACAGTAGTTTCTATGTTGATTGGGAAAATGAAACACATCCAGGGAAGTATAGTGACTGTTGATTGACTAGATTTCAGCCAACCACATTGTATCCTTCTAAGGTTTCAAATTAGCAATAGTTCAGAACACATACTGACTATTATATCTAGACTACCAAATGTAGAAGGTGGTAGTTTGCTGGACCAATGGAAATAGATAGGATACTGCAGCTGAAACAATTCATTTGACTATATAAATCTGACTGCCAAGTGTAGCAAGCCCTGCCTTTGTAAGTAGTGTAACCATGACTTATCATGTATATCAATATTGATATCAGCCTGTATGGTTACAAAAACCATTACCAGTTCAGCCCGATCTACTTCTGGAATGTAATTTGACGATGATGATGACACTGATGATGGCGACGACGGTGGTGGTGGTGGTGGTGGCGACGACGACAACAACAACAACAACTTGCCAAAAGTATGACAGATGCATATAGCTGTACATAATGTTAAAAATGGGGAAACTGTATTGACAATTACTTCCCACTCAAAATACACATGTACACATGTACACATATCAGTACTACAATAAAGAAAAAAAGAATAACTATGTTTTTTTCATTGATTGTATTGTCTCAATACAACTCGAATAAATGATAATGCCACAAAGAAAAGGTGTGTTTACAAAGTTTTTTTTGTACCATTTATGTTGTATTGTTTTGCCATCATACAATATTTATTTATCTATTGGGAAGTGAGGGGGTTAATCTTACAAAATTTAATATAGAACAAGAATTGTATTCATATGTAGCATATCAGTGTATCTATGTATTGAGTGCCAGCATTTGATTTAGTTACTACCACAGATAAAGGTAGGAGAAACAGAAACTTTTAGTGTACAAACTAATATGTACAAGAGCTGAGATTATACCTGTATCTTATAATTATCTAGACTAACTGTTAATGCCCAGATAAGGGTCTATTGTACTAGGATTGTCTATAAATTTAGATATGTTGATGACTTCACGTTATCCCTCCCATCCCTGCACTGCATCCTGTATCCATGGATGTATGCTGTATCGTATTCCAAAGCAGACAACTTGGATATTACATGTATGTGAGTGTTTGTTGTTAGGGCTTGCAGGTATATTATATGGAAAATATACATCAGTTCTCTAGGTACTCACTGGAGTTCCTGTCTGAAAATACAACTGGATGGTTGAGGAAACACAATTTATTCCATGGTTACCGAGACTCTAAACCTGAGGAATATAACTGGAAATGTTTTCTTGAAGTTTTTTTGAGTGTGTGTTTATACCTGCAAACCAGAAACTGGCTCAATGCAAGAGAAATGCAAATTAGAAATCAAGGGATTGTGTATTGAATATCCTCTTACTTTGCTTGTTTTACTTCTTAGAGAGGTTTTGTTGTACCTACTGAAGGCTTTGGTGCAGTTTTGAATGGGTAGCCCTGTGAATTTTCAAAGATTTGCTCTGGCTTACCTGTAATCAGATTACTAAGCTTGTTGTGTAACATCAGTAGAACACAACAAAGCCAACCGACCGCAGCTCTGTAGTCATAGGGAATTCAGATTGTTTCACCCTATAATACCACTGTCAATTATATGCAGGTATAGAAGCATTCTAGTCCTATGTATTAAAGTGTTAGTTATTGACTAGGATTTCTTTTTGTCTTCTTTGTTGAATATCATTAAAATCTTAGATTGCTGAATTAAAACCTAGGGTATGATGTACATACTATTATATATTATAGGCAAAATTTAGCATATTTTTTTATTACTTCTGGAAATAAACCACAGAACTAAACCATAGATGGTGGAGATAAAATCTGTAAGCAAGGACAACCAATAATTAAAAGGAGTCTAATCCCATCCAATATTAATCCTTTGATGGTATTTACAGCTTACCCAGATTAACAGATATTTTGTGGTGTACCTTGGACTGGTTTCTGTGATGTGATTGTTTATATCTAGGATAGTTCTTGATTCCTTGCATCTCAAATTAATATTGTTGTTTCTAACAACACGGTTGTAATGGAACGTCCTGCACACACCATGATGTTATATTTAATTCTATTAATTTCAGCAGCAACAATTGTATTAAAGATAAATTACAAAAAAGTCAAGATGACTGTTGACAGTCTATATGAAAGGTAAAAGTGAAAACTACTAAATAAACCTGAATAATAATAAACACTAATTGAAATGGGCATTGATATTACAGTTGTCATTTAGAAATATGTAGTCTAGTGCTATCCGTAGCATAGAATCTCAATATCTCTCTTTAGTCTACATGCTATCCGTAGCATAGAATCTCAATATCTCTCTTTAGTCTACATGTTATCCGTAGCATAGAATCTCAATATCTCTCTTTAGTCTACATGCTATCCGTAGCATAGAATCTCAATATCTCTCTTTAGTCTACATGCTATCCGTAGCATCGAACCTCAAAAGCCCAGAAATCTGTGAAAAGGTGTTGTGGCCACAGACTATTAACTAGTACTATCTAGACTGCATGTCTTTTCAAGTCTCTGGACTTTATTCACTCTTAATATGAATAAAAACTTTTTTTAAGATGTGTGTTCTTTTGAGAGAAATAGTGCCGTGAGTGAGTGATTGCAAACAGTTGACAGAATGCCTAAGCCTTGAAAGACTACTAGTAACTAAAAAAAAAAAGTTGAGATGTTCCTCTACAAAACTATATAAATGATTAACAAACTCAAAACAGTTGAAGAATATGAGACAAGATAAATATATATAAAAATCTCCCAAGGGACTGGTACCAGTCTAGCTATTGCCTGAAATGAACAATTCATTGATTCTTTTCCTTGGCATTTCATTTCATCTAAACAAAAAGTAAGATAAGTATTTAAAGTAAGGTTGATGAATTTTAATCAAATGAAATCTTCTCACTCTCAGACTTTATTGTAACAAAGAAGGGATAGTGAAATAGTTCAAATATATTTCCAAAGAAATGTTGCGAAGAGAGGTACATTGTATTTTGCAAAATAGAGAAATAGTATTCCATCCAGGAGTCTGATTTTATCATGAACAAGACATGAGAAGAAATGGAAATTATCTCTCAGCAAAATAAACTATTTTATAGTGCTGTAGGCCAGTCTTAAAAAATCTATGTTAATTAATGATAAAATCCATCAGAATAGATAGAATGTGGAATACTAAATAAATGTTTAGGTAAAATAAATAATACAGCAATTTTTTTTTTCAAATCAAATGAAATCTTCTCAGACTTTATTGTAACAAAAAAGAGATAGCTAAATAACTCAAATATAGTAATATACATTTGTTAATTTTTTAAAAACAATATTGCAAAAATAGTAATAGTTTATTTATTATTGGTACTGATCATCTTCTGTAATGACATTTAAATTTAAATTTATTTTTATTTTTTGCTATTTGCTAACAAACATAACATCTTTTTCAGACTCAAACTTGAATGAATTATGATACCATTAATATTGTTATAGTGTGATATTTTAAATATTTAATAAACTTATTTGATAACACTTTTTAATGCTTTAGGCATATTCATGTGGATAAAGGGAAATTAATTTTGTTAGTAATTTTTTAGATGAATTTGTAAAATTTTGAATAAATGTTAATTCATTTATTTATAGGCGAGGCTTTTCTAGTGTAATGTTTGGATTGTTAATCATGTGAACATTTAATATTTCATGTTTTGAATTTATTTATCTCTTGTAATGCTTACTTCAGAAATCTACTTCAATAATTATTAATGAGATTAAATGGCATTGTGGTAGATATAAAAATAAACAAATATATATATATATATATATATATATATATATATATTACATTCTATTCATTTAGTCTGATAATAATCTTCATTTTACACTGGATAGTTCTTTCACGTTATATCTACGCTTGTTTCTCAAGAAATCCACTGAGGGTCGTCACTGACAGGTTCGTTGTTAACGGAGGAGAAAACCTGCATTGTTTGGTAGTCAGATTAGTCTAGTGCTATCCCTCATCAATTTTTTTAGATCTCTCTTTCTGGTGTTTGGTAAGGGTAACTCTATTTTTTTTATGTTTCTCATCACTATTTCATTGCAACTATGGGTCGGTCGGTCAATTAATTTTTTTTTTTAAAGTAAAAAAAAAAAAAAATGTTCATTTTTCTCTGCCTCTCCTTTTCCTCCTCCATATCTTCTTTTTATTTGGTTCCTGGTAACAAACCCTTTCCCAGCTTCTCTACCCAATTGCCAAGTTCTCAGCCCCCTATTTGAATAACTTCTTCGATCGTGAATGGAATGCTCTGTTTGTGAACAAGTGTCATTGTCACCACCATGACTGTAGATGACGTCGATAGTCCAGACACTTGTTTATTCTTGCCAGGGAGGGCGCTTTTCTGCAAAAAAGTATGGGTGGGTGAAAATAAAAATATTTTTTTGGAGCTGAAATTTGGGTCGGTTGGGTAATGAGACACAGAAAATATATTTCCACAGAAATGTTGTGAAGAGAGGTATTTTGCAAAATATAAATATTTCATCCAGGATTTTAATGTTGTTGAAGTTCTATGACGTAGTAATAAAGAGAAAGCTAAATATACATAAAATGTTAATAGCATCTAGATTGTTGAAAGTAACATTTCTTCTATATGATGTAGTAGTTGGATAACTATGAATACATGAGTTGTTGATAGGAATAAGTTAATGATTGCTGATTGTATAACATAGCCTAGGCTAGGCTAGTCTGGATAAACCACGTCTGGTCAAAGTCCCTCAATCAGCACAAAAAGTTGTTCATCCAATCAATGAACCCCAACTGTTATAGTTGCGTAAACAGTGTATTTATAAGTAGCCTCCTGAGCTGACAAATATACCATATTTGGACATTACATAACTGTCCCAATAAACACCAACTTTATGAGGGACTGTGTTATTGGTTAGAATTTTGTGATTGATTAACAAAGACATGATGTTAATGACTGCATGGGTGGCTGTGGATGAATTTTAAATTGCATCTGATGCATCTCAGGACTTCTAGAGTAACAACTTTGACTTTCCTGTGAGTGGAGGTGAAAATCGTAACAATACCGCAGGAACTAGACTAAGGCTAGGCATGCTTGGTGTCGATTTTCTTCCTGTTTGCAGTCCAGTCTGTCAATGAATGACTGTGTCAGAGAGCCATATTGACGTCAGTATGGGTAGACTACTAGATCTGATGAAAATCAATGCCGATTTCTAAAGTCTAAAGATTGCTTACGTTCCCATTTTATTTGTTGTCTTTCAACAAAGTCATAATACTTTACAGGAAATCAATGCTGGTGAATAGTCACCAGTGTCTGTCTTTATTGTAGCACTGCAATGTTTTGTAATAATATGCTGCAAAGTTGACATTGTCTTTGTGTACAGTTATGGAATTGTTATACAGCCACACAAATCGACAGACCGATATTATCACGTTTTTTTCCCCTTCATTATTTATCTGCTAAAATATCAGAAACCAGGATATATCTATTTTAATGGATATTATCTATAGCATGGCTTCATAGTATTGGTGAAATAATAGGGTTCCTTGATTGGCTGCCCTCTGGCTGCTGTGCAAAAAAAGTATCTGTAGAGTTGAGATCATGAATATTTTAAGAAGAAGTGTTACAGGAAAATAGAGTCAGGCTTTCAAATGAGGTTTCATTTATAGCGCACAGGAAGCATGTATGTCAGATGTACTGTAGGAAATCATATATCTTGATCTACAAGCTGTCTAAATGTAGGTAATCACTGAAATGGATGTATTAGAATCAGATATTAAAATAGCTGTAACCTTGGCCGCTGTATTGCTCAGCATTAGCTTGATTGAAAACTTGAATGCAAGACAGCTGAGTCTTAAAACTGTTATTAATGTTGTTGTAAGATTATGCAGTACTTAAGATAGTTTGGGTAATGTCATGATTAATGCTGTGATAGAGTATACTTGAAGTACATGTACGGTACAAATGTAGGGTACTAAAGAGAGACAGATCAAGAAATGACATTTATTGTACACAAGGAAGCAGTGTTCACACTCTGCTTCTGTTGTACTGACAAGCTATGATTGATTGTCAACCATATTAAAAGTAAATCATAAATGCCTTGAAAAAATAATTCCAATCACTTACCTAATAGATAATGTAATTGTAATAATATTCTCGATATATCTAGTAGGTTAACAGATGATTGATAGTTACTCTATTCTCAATGAAATGTACATTTTATATTACTCTATTTTTCAGTGATTTAGCCAAATTTTGGATCATATTTATGTGTATATGTTCATAGCATCTAAAAGCTTTTAGGTTTTTGGTTAGCAGAGACTAGATATGTACTATATACTACTATCTTACATGTAGAATTTTTGCACATTGTGCTATATGTTACATGTAGAATTTGGGCACACTGGTACTATATGTTATTTACATGTAGAATTTGGGCACACTGGTACTATAATCGTCATATGTTACATGTAGAATTTGGGCACACTGGTACTATAAGAATTTGGGCACACTGGTACTACATGTATGTTACATGTAGATGATATGGAACACAAGTGATATAAAAACCTATTTTAGTGTTGGTGTTAAGATATTTGCTTTTATAGTTTTCACATACATATAATGGTCTGCTTACAATACAAATATGGCTTTGTAATAATAAATCATTAGCTAGATACAGTAATAGTAGAATAGAAATTAATACTTGACTAACAATTTTTATAGTAATACTAATAGTGAAGTTACATTATTGGTATGTATTTTTTGAAGCGACTGTGTAGGTTTCATCTGACTCACTCAGACATTATCAGCAGAATGATGTTATACAGCTTGGTCAGGTAATGTCCTAAATATAGATGTACAAATAGTAGATATACTAGTATAGTGAAAACAAAATCAAAACATAATTTAGTATAATGCATAGTATTTTTATCAGGTTTATGAGCTACAAATAGAAATCAGTTATGAAAAAATGTTTTGGTATAAAATATATTGTTGAGATTTAAAAAAAATTAGAGTAGAAACTTATCATAATTATTTTATAAGCTAGGCTGAGACAGAGCTTCAATGCAAGGTTTTCACTTTATAGTTTTATCTTAGAAATGGAGACATAAAAGGTAATATAGGATTTCTTATGTTCAGGACGAAGCTCTGTCAGGCGACTGTTTTCCACACCCACATTTGAGCCTAAACTGAATTGGGCCATATTAAAATAAGAAAAACAAGTACACTGTAAACAAACAAACAAACAAACAAACAAAGAACAACAACATCCACATTCTGAATAAGGAAGACATCAAATAACAACCAACAAGTGCAGAAGACGATAATAATACAAAAATGCAAAAAAATTTGTTATGTCACATAAATTTGATCATGATTACAATGTACATCGTAATTTATATAATAGATACATTCTTCATGAGAAAGACTGATTTCCATTCTTAGAAGGAATAACATATTTCTTTTTGTTTGGAAAAATTCAGACATTGCATTATATCAGAATTCTGTTTCATCTTCTGAAAAAAATGGAATTGATAAATGTGACTGGACCTGAATACACAGTTTATTTGACACAGTACTAGACTTTTTCAATAAGTTTGAATTTTTCAGCCTTGCTAATATAATTGTTGAAATGTATAAGGTTGGCGTATTATGGTTTAAATGGCATGGCATCATATATTTAAGAAAGGTACAATTGATGTGCGTAAGAAAGTTTCTATGGCAACTCGTACGATAAAATTTCATTTTGAAATCATCTACTGGGAGAAAGAAATAGGGGAAAATATATCCCCAAGGTAAATATTACATAACAGACAATCTTTCTAAAATAGAACCATTTTCTATAATATTCAGTTTATATTATATTTAGTATTTGTAATGTTATCATAAAGAGAGTGACATTATTGTTCTATTGTGGTAAGGCAAGGTTTATAAAAGTAAATGTTAAGTTGAAACTGTGAAGGTTAAAATGTTTATGTTTTTAGAAAACACAAATTGATATAAAGTCCAGAGACAAATTAGAATCAAATTTTGCACATATTGTTGACTTCATAGGAAATACATACAAATGAAAGATGTGTTTGTTGAGTAAAACTGTACTTGCCTTCAGGGTTTCCTTTGTAAATTGACTTTTATATGTTGTAGTCCACACATAATCAATCACATTTTAGCTAGAAGGTAGATTTCGTTGTACTTCCTAGGAGTGATAATAGTTTAAAGTGACGCAAGCTGAGTTTATAAGCTTTTTACTCAAGTGAAAAAACTTACAAAATCATTCAAAATATTCTAGTATGTTAATGTCGATGCATGCTTTCTATGACATTACAATTGTCTTCTGGCATTGTTAGAACTGCTGATTGCATAGTAGGGAGTTCCTGTATATTTTCTGATATGTATAATAAATTACGTCATTGGATAAGTTATAAATTTATATCCTAATACCAGGTTTGAGTTCACTCAATTGCAAGTGATGGTTAAGTATAATACATCAATAAGTAGAATACTGTGAGTACCTTTTATTTAACATGCAGAAAGAAATTATGCCCCAAAACCTATCAACTCAGGGCAACCCTAATTATTTTCAAGTTTCTCATCATCACACCTTAAAAATAATGGGTTTGTGGGATGGTTAGACGGATAGAAAATAGATTAAAAAATGTATGTGTGTTACATGATGGTGATACTTTCAATTCATAATCATACTATCAACAGCCTTGGTGCCTTAGATATGACAGGTGAAGTCAGAAGGAAACTGTGAACCATTTATTTGGTTGAAATGTCTTATTATGATAAATGATAATTTTCACCCATATACATACTTGTCATGTCACCATTAGTGACATTGAGATATTTTCTAATCTGGTCAATTAAAAAAATATTTGTGCAATCAAAGTAATAAAAAGTTGGTCATATCAAGAGAAACATAGAAACGGCTCACCCTATAGGTTGCATCAATAGCACTGGTACATGTCTGTTTCGTTTGTTCTCAGAATGGCCAGTGAGGGCGCTATTCTCTCCTATCTCCTCAACCCTGTATGATGAAATAGGTTCAATCACTAGGCCTTCTAAAATTGTGCCATATTTTATCTTTGAATCCAGCAGATTTTATTCACAGCCATGAATCACAAATCCTACAATAATGCTGATATAAAACTTAAATATTTCCTCCAACTACTTTCTTAAATTTGATCATTAACAAAATAGCCCACAGTATCAGTTTAGGATTATTATGAAATAAAGACAGCAGCTGGAAGGGCAATCTAAATTTTTAATTTTTTCTGGTTTTTAAATTTTCATAGTCTGTTAGTTTTCCAGCAGTCGCCAATGACTGACTGTTGTAAGTGATAGCCCTATTTGATATATCTTGAGCTTTGGATTTTTCCTACAAATTTCTGTTCCACCAGATCTTCAATGCCAGATCTGAGATAGTTTACTTTTGTATATTAAATAAACAAGCCTCACATTGTTCATCACAAGTTTTCTTGTATCAGCCTGAAAATACTTGACATAATTCATGGTAAGTTTTTCATTACTTGTCTCCAACTTGTAGTGACAAAGCCCCTTATGTTATTCATATTTTCCTTGGCTGAAAAAAGAAAACATCTGGGAATAATATTTTATTAGAAAATTAGAATTAATATCGACATCAGCTTATTTTACACCAAGTCTTCACTTTTCTGATTTTTTCAGTGGGCTGAAAGAGTGATTATGTTGAAGTTGTTTATTTTCTGACAATTACAGAGAAGTTGTTTACTCTGTCAGAATTACCAGAGAAATTGTTTACCCTGTCAGAATTACCAGAGAAATTGTTTACTCTGTCAGAATTACCAGAGAAATTGTTTACCCTGTCAGAATTAACAAAGAAATTGTTTACTCTGTCAGAATTAACAAAGAAATTGTGTACTCTAACAGAATGGAGTTGTTTACCCTCAGCAGAATTATGGAGATAGATGAAATCTAGATGATAATAGATTATAATACAGTCAGTGGATGTCTATTTCATACATATATTAATTCTATCATCACATAATGTATGCAAGGCTTTATCTGTGTCATGTAGAATAATTCATTACTACAATTAAATAAAGATGACATCTTTGGGTTATATGATAAATAAATCAAACCTAAAAAGAAGGAAATTATATCATTATAGAAAACAAAAGCAGAATAAAGCTATAGGCGTACAAAGATAATGATTAAGGCAATGTGTTTTCTATTTTATAATTACATAAATGTCTATTAAAACATAGATAATGACCAACTTTATAGATTGTAATGATTCGATAAAATAAACATGTCACTGAAATCAATCACATTTTTTCTGGGATGTGTGTCACTGAAATGATATTAATGAAATAAAAACTTATAAGTTTAAATTTTAAAATTCAATTTTGTATAGAAGAAAGTCACTAGAGATAACATGTTAATGAAATATGTATCGTTTAATCATTCTGGTTCCCAGGGTTTCTAAAGAATTGACTTACTTTTATTTATATATACATACAAGAGATAAAATATGAAATTTAGCTGTTTCAGTTCCAGTATTCTTCTTCAAACTGTAAAATGTCAGTTTGAGTTCATTTGACTAAAAAAGTTTGAATTAATAAATCTATAAATTTGTGTAAATTGCTAAAGTTTGTGGAAGCCAGTAACAGAAAGGGGGAAATTTAATAAACCTGCATAGTTTCTCTTAAAATGCAGCATAGATTAAGTACTGTAAAGGTTCTTGTCACACAACCAAAACATTGTAATTACCTGCAAGAAACGATCAGAACTGTTATATAGTACTACATTGTACCGACATGATGAACATTTTCAAGGATGGTAGTATAGATTTGTTTTTGAACCCTGTAAAATGACTTTAATAATACATTTTAGTTCCTAACAAAAACATGAAAGAAAATATTGATAGAATAGAATAGAATAGAATAGAATAGAATAGAATAGAATAGAATATAACTTTATTGTCCATTTACAGAAATTTTCCTTTCGCTTCACCAAAATATATAATATATGATGAATAACTTATCTTGTGAATTCATATTTTGAATATATTTTATCTCACCGTATGCCTTTTATTATTTTCATACAATGATGTATTCACGAAAATCATAGATAGCTTGGTCACGAATCAATATACTGATATCAAAAACATGTTTGGTTTGAAATATAACAATTGTTCCTCTTTATCTTACACATGCTTCTTATCTTAGTAGCATTTATCCTTTGAGACCAAGTAGTTATTGTAGTAATTATTTCTGTCTGTCAAGTTGCTGAAGAGCCTGCTAGATAAAACTGAAATCTGAAAAAAAACACATGAATTTCTGAGTTATTATCTAGATACACTGTATAGCTACAGGCAAAGTCAGGAAATTAGCAATATTTCTTTGTGAAAACTTTGAACGTATCAGTGATATGAAAAAGTTGTTTATCGTCATGACAACACTCGTCCACCTCCCTTCCAATCCTATCGATTGTTCCATACATGTCATCTCTTCAGTAAAGTCTGAAATAAAGTGCAAAGAAATCTTAAAAGAAATGTATATAAAAAATGGCACATCAAGTATGAACAAAAACAATCGCTTTAGTTACTGTATTTTTTTAATGTAGCTCATGACAACAAAGCTGTCACCATAGCGATAACTTTGATAATGTAATCACATACAAAGCATGTAATGAAAATGGAATACAATGGGTTTTTTTTAAATTAAAAAATAAGATTAAAAAAAAACACACTACATAGCATACAGACAGCTAAGCCAACATTTTGGGTACCTGACTATTCTCTCTTATACAGAATTCGACAATGTAAGCAAAGTGAAAGTATAGGGCATGATAGCCTGGATGCCAACATGGTCTCAAACTAAGTGTAAATCGTAACGATACCGTATAGGAACTAGACTAAAGGTATGAATGGTAAATATACTTGTATAGCAGTTAAACATGCTAGTTGCTAACACACAATGATTGCAGCTGGTATTGTAGGTCAGTAATGTAGTACCTACCCCAAGTACTGAAAATTTGAATGTTGTGTAATGAAAGGGAATTGTTATGGTGGTTGACAAAAGAATCTCTTGAAATGACTATTAGCAAAATTAAAATGGATAGGTACAGTACTACTCACCATTAAGTATCTGTATTTGTGTGCAACTCTTGTAGGAAATGAATGCAAGTAATAGCGTTCACTTTTATGGTACTTGCTTCTATTGTCTAATTCAGCATAAAGTTATTTTGGTTTTCCTCCGGGAGCAATCAAACGATTTTAAAGTAAAAAAGAATGATGATAATTGCTGTAATGTTCTTTAAATCGAAAAAATGTTGTTTGTCCGACATGTAGTCACTAATGTAAATATATGTATATTCACTATAAACAACAATAGTGCATACCTATTGACATGATGGAGTTAAGAAGACTGTAAACTTTGTTTTTTGTTGTTATGCATGGCTATCTTTGAACTCCTAAAGTCGTAGGTGGAATGGGAATCTAAAGTAATAGTTCTGTTGTTGTGAAGCATTGACATCAAGCCAAATACATTATGTGTATCACTGTCAGTTGAAAAGACTTTAAAAGTACAACCATTTATACTTTCATTACTTAGAGATTGACGTCACTCTATATTGATGTACTTTGCCACCTGTTGTAGCTCTATAGATCTTAGTTAGAACTCAGACTTAGACAAGTGTACTAGTACACAGTATATTTTATTTCATTCAAAATGTGTAAAGAAGGACATTATGTACACAGATATTAAATAGAACAACAAAAACAACACCAAAAAACAACCAAACAAAAATCCCAAATAAACATGAAAAAAAAAACGATATAAAAAGGAAACGGATTGGAATTACCAAAACAGGAAGGACATATTAACAGTATGGCATAGTATTTATACACAATTGACAACAACGGTCACTTACATTTAGTTTGTTAAATTTTTACATACATACATACATACATACATACATACATACATACATACATACATACATACATACATACATACATACATACATACATACATACATACATACATACATACACACACACACACACACACACACATACATACATACACACACATACATACATACATACATACATACATACATCTACAAACAAACATACATACACACACACACATACATACATACATACATACATACATACATACATACATACATACATACATACATACATACATACATACATACATACATACATACATACATACATACATACATACATACATCTACAAACAAACATACATACATACATACATACATACATACATACATACATACATACATACATACATCTACAAACAAACATACATACATACATACATACATACATACATACACATACATACATACATACATACATACATACATACATACATACATACATACATACATACATACATACATACATACATACATACATACATACATACATACATACATACATACATACATACATACATACATACATACATACAGTTTGAGATTGTAGGATAATAGTGTCTTTTACTGTGAACTGTGGCAAAAATTGTGTGACTTTGGTCATCATTTGCCAGGATACACGTTATTTAGTGTAAAAGAATTTGAACTTGTTGACACCACAGTTTGATATGGTATTGTTAAAACTAACTACTTTATGGTAACTTCATTGTGAACAAACAGAGACTTGTTTCCAGTCTTAGCATCAAAGAATAGAGTAGTTTGTGTCTTTTCTTATCAAAGTGTCAATGGTTTCCACAAATACACAGGCTGTCCTTGAAATTTACACTGACTTGTACTGCAATTGTAGTAGTCTATAAAATATTATGTGTTATCCACTGAGTCACAGTAAGAAAAACCCCATGGTTTCAGGTTAGGGTAGTCTAGAACTAAAAATGTTTACAATGTGGGCTTATTTTCTATGATCTCTATATCCACTGTACAGTCAGATAGCTTTCTTTAGCACTAACATTCCGTTCTTACCACTGACAGTGGTAGTATAATGTTATAGGAGTGTCGATATAAATGTGATGATGTTATCACGTTCTCATAGGACTTACCTGAAGACTCGAGGTTGAGTTTATAGTATTAAAACTGAATGAAGTAACCAATTACAACTGCCTGTAAGTGTGTGATGGATTACTACTGGCATGCACTATTTACTCCTTCCCCATCAGGAGATTTAGTTAGATTTTCAATAGAATTTGTACATTTATATGTGGAGAGAGAGATGGTAGAAAACGAGCCTTCAGGTATAGTTGTAGACATGTACATCATGTATTCATATAGGATTTACAATGTTTAAGATTGCATTATGAATTACACATATTTCAGTGTACATTCTAATTATGGAGTAATGATATTGCATTCTCGCAAACCAGAGCTGTTATTTCTTCTGCGAACTTCGAAATACCTGTTGTGGTGTGTATTGCATGGTGCCATAAAAGAGGTTGTGGTTTGCGACGATGTGATATTGGCTATAACTTAAAATATAACCTTTTACCACAGAAAACAATCACATATGAAAGTATGAATGATCAAAAAGCTATTAACTTTTTAAGGGTAAAGATTTTCAGGTGTCCTTTAAAAAGAAGAGAGAGGAAAAAATATTCATGGAAAGAGCTATTGGATTGTATCAGATAGTCAAAGTGAAATTAGTACATGTATTGTGAAATAAAGCAAGAACATATACAACCCATGAAAAAACACTGGTGTGTTTGTTTGCTTGAATGAAGTGAACTATTAGGAAAGACTTCAGACAATGTCAAAATTAGGGAAAAGCATAGACAGTGAAGAAGAAACGCCACTCTGTATAGTAAAAGCAACAATACAGCTGATACAAAAACAATAGCGAAAGCCTGTGATGTAGATTCAGGTGATGCTTTCATTAGTTTGTTTTTATCTATGACAGATATGAAGTATGTAACACTGATGTCATACTCTACAGTGATAACATGTAGCATATTCTATTTCTTGATTGGTGGTCTGAGATTTGGGATTTGGAGTTATGGAGTCCTGGCTCATGTGGTGTTTATGCTTTTGATACATTATCAGCACTAATTACATTGTTACCATGAACATTTACTAATTTCATTGTATGTCTTTGCTTGAACCATAGACCCTACATGAAGTGCTTGAACCTTGTCTCTCATTCCTGCTCACCATGAGCAAGCAAATGAATAACTGCTTTTTTGTGGGTGGTAAATAGATTCACATTACAAAAGTGACTGCATTTATTTCAGGAAATAAATAAATAAATGACTGTTTAAATTCCATTATTACTGTGTATAGTATTTGTAGATACCACATTACCAGACCCAACCCATCAGATACATCCATTCCTCATATACCTGTATACTGTACTATCTATCTTTGGTTTGGTTATGCAACCCCACATTGATTGTTAGTCTCAAGGTGGCTATATAATTGGATTGAAGACTTTAAAGAGAAGAGATGAAAGTAAAATTGATGTGTTTACGGTGCCAGTCAGGTTGTCTTAGCCAAATACTGAACATGTGTCAGTTTTGCATCAAATCATTATCACTAGATTAGTTTAAAAATTAGTCTCATGCATAAAGTGAGTACAATTCCTCTTACTAAGAGTACATTAATTTGTATACACTGTATATGTTTTTTTGCTGTATTTTTCTGCTGACTGATGCTTATGCATATTTTTTTCTTCACATTCTGTGTTTTAATAAAGTTTACTTTGTGTCTATTTTTAAAAAAAAAATATATAAAATAATTCATCAGGATACATGTATTACCTGTATCACTGAGCTTGAAATTACAACAATGGCTGTAAATGTCTTACCAGATTTTGCATAGAAGGATCATTCTCCAGATAGAAAACCAACAAGAAAGTTAATGAAACATGACTGGCATATACTAAAACCTTCATTTCTTGATAGGCTTTTACACAGATCAGTTTTTCCAGATAGAAAACCAACGGCAAATGTGATGAAACGTGACAAATAACAAAGACCTATCGGGTAGTATTTCCTAAAACCTTGATTATAGTCATTTAATGAAATAGTTAGTTTAATGTACAAAATGGCTATCAAATTGAGTTCAAAGGTGAACACCATTATGAGCTATCATAGCCTTTATTGTTCTACTCTTCATTTCAGTAACCTCTCATCAAACTATGGTAGAATAGGTTATGACACATTCTACAAAATTTCACCTCTATAAAAACACAAGAAGTTTAACTGCAGACAGTATATAGCCACATTGCCAGTTACAAACTTACAGTTCCTGTTTACAAGTGTAAGACAACATTTGATTATAATTAGTATTTAAAAAAAAAAAGAATTTACAAGGTACATATCATAAAATTGATAAATTTATAATAGCTGTCTATAATTGCAGGTCCCTTTGTATCGGCATAAAATGGTGTAATTCTCTTGTCTTAGGGACAGACACCAACATTTACTAACGTTCAAAATCTTAAAGTAAAATGAATTGAAATTCACATTTTTAAAGCAAATTGTATTGTCCTTAGCATTTAGCTAGTTGTTATGTTTTCAAGAAGGGTGGGGTGCTATGACATCTATAGGCAAACATTTACTTTGTTTGAGATTTAAGTTATTATCTGTGGTAACCAATAAGACTAAGTAATAGTCAAGTTGGTAGAAAGAAATCCATGGCATCATTTCATTAATTCTTGTACGCCAGTTTTTTCCTACTTATATGGAAACATCTTTTCCACATTGCCACAAAGAGAACAATCTTTAAAACTATGCATCACTAAGGTATAGACAAGTGTAGTGTTTACCTGTTTTACCTGTGTTGCAGAAATGATGCTCTCAAACTCTGCTCAATGCTGGATTGAAAAGATAGAGAAATCTGTAAATTGCAATGTAAACATAGACTCACTCAAGTCTCCGGGCTGTTTTTACTCATTATTTGAATAAAATTGTTTAAAAATCCATCTGTGTTCATTTGTTTGAAATGGTAACCTGATCATGAGTGAGTACTTTTAAAACAGTCCGCTGGTTGCCTAAGCCCAGAGACTAACTTGGAAAAATATGTTTAAAAGTGAGGACAATAAAAAAGCTAAAAGTTTATAACAAACTCAAAACATTAAAAGATTTTAAGACTAAAAAAATCTCATCTTCCAAGGGACTTGTGTTAGTGTAACATAAGCATGAAAGAAAAGGGTTACAAAAAAGCAGAGGTTATGTACTAAAATCCAGAATTATCAGGAACTACTAGGAGTAATCAAAGTAAAGTAATCAAACTAGAACTTGAAGTCAAATATACATGTAAACAAACAAACAAACAAATGAACAAATGACAAAAATTTAAATGACCAACTCTTCGAGTGACAAGGGGATAACTAACTGAAAGAGATAGTAAAGCATCAACAAATAAATAAATAAATAGTTGTAAACATATAATGCATTAAATTATGTATGTATATAACATTCCATGACATGAGATGTTTGCTGAGTTCACAAAGTTATAGTTGATTATTGAAATGGTGACAACTGATAAGGTATGCAAATATTTGTATATTGTAAGAGTAAAGATGAGTGATGGGTAGTGTACTGCTGCTAGGGAGAGGAGTCTTGAGTTCTTAAAGCCTAAGGAGTGATGACTAATTGATGTACAGCTATACAAATCGTATGAATTTTGCAAACATTTACGTCATGAATACTTTAATATTCTGGTTGCTATAGTATGTTAAATGATTTAAACTTTGTAACGCATCCATTGGTGTATACAGACAACATATACAGAAATAAGTCGACATGTCTCCAGCAGTTTTAGATTTCTTATAAAGAGAGAAAAGATGATAAATTTGATGAAATTAATGCACTTCCTATCAATTATGTATACTTTTTAAGGAAAATGATGATAAGCCTAGAGGGTTCTTAGTTAGATTCCATCCACTTTCCAATGCACATTACCAAGTTTGTTAAAGGCGCTATAGTCAAATAGCCGTATTGTATTTCAAAATGGAAGGTAATATTAGATAGAAATGGAAATTATGACGTAACAGCTTTTGAAAATGAATATGTATGATGGTAGTATGGATGAAGCTGAGGGTCTGTGTATTATTGTTGATGAAACTTTTTGAAGTGGTGACGTGATAGCTAAAATGTTAAACATTGAACCTCGAGCAGTGAAAGTTATGACTTTCTGATTTCTTGAAGTTGTAAAAAAGAACAAAAGAATAAAGAGAAAGGCTAGGTGGTGTTCCATTGTTTGAATATTTAATGGTCTGTGCAGGACAACTGAAGACAATAAGGTAGTCACTTCTCCTTGGTAACTTTGTGTATAGAGATTAATAGTTGTTAATAACATGCAAATGACATGGACCTAGGGATACTGAATGAATGTTTAAAGTAGTCAGTGCTACTTGAATACAGGAGAGCCGGATTTCTGCTTTTCCCCCAAAGGAATGTGATTATACATGTCTGGAACATGAAAAGCTGAAATTTACAGGAGTCTCTTGCTTAGTATAGTGGAATCTCGTATACAGCTTGTTTCCAAATCCATGGCATCTGTTAGTTTTGTGAAAAATATCTTTACCAAGGTGTGATATGGATTAAGGAGTACTACGAGTCCGGTTAGAACAATGGAAAGGCCACGGCATGGCAGAGAACGGAAGCGTTTGGAATTAACACCTGTGACAGTACAGTGTATGCCATTTGATCAAAGAAGTAGTCTTAAGTTTGACATATGGTTGCCTGGCAAACAGGTAAGTAAAGTGTCCTGACTCCAGACACTGGTCCTCAGGAATCAAACTCTGTCAAATTCAAAACACCTGTTTCAGGTCCTACTTTGGCATTTCTGTGTATGTTTTGCCACTTTTCTGGTTCAACTTTAAGACGTCATCAGTGAAAAACACTTAGCGTTTCTGTGTTGAGTGTTGTCAATGAGTTTTTCTGTTTCAATTTTTGTTGGATTGAATGAATCAACATTTCAAAACAATGATGCTTGAGTGAGCGTCCTGGAAATCTAGTTCAGGGTATTGAGACAAATCAATGTTCTTTATACACTTTTGAATTACTTTGTCTAAAATCATTGTTCATTAACCAAGTACAAAGCATGCCCTGCGTACATACAGACTTTGTTTGTCTTTTCCTCCGGTGATCCTCCGATGGGCAGAACCGAGGTTTTGTTTGAGCTGAGCCCAATACAGATGTTGACATGTTTTTAGCAGATTAAATTTCTTTTGAGGGACGTTAGTTACAAACAGTCACCAAAATGGTGGAATTTGTGTAGCAGCATTGATACTAGTCACACAGAGATGTCAAATGTAAGTTGTTTAGTATGAGCATATGAGTGTCACATTACGAGTTCCCTTTAAACTCAATCTAGACTATCGTTAGAGTTTTTTAAAGATGGCAGCCAAAACCAAACACATATGTAACGTATCTATGGACAATTAATATTTAAGTACTCGCAACCAGACATCACTTGAAGTGTACAAAAGCCAATTTCCACCCTGTTCCACTGTACAGATTGACACTGAATATGTATATATTAACGGTTAAAAGGTGATAGTCAGTGTTCTCAAAACATGTTATGGATGTCTAGTTAATGACAGTAATGTAGTCATTAACTAATAGCGTGTCAAAGTCTTACTAACACATCTGCAACGCCATGGTAAATAAAATATGTAGTTTTAATTGTTAATAATGTTTATCGGATGCGCTGTTTAGAATTGTTGGGTACAAGTTAGGTTTGAACCTGAAAGGTTTCCAACATTCTTGTTATGAAGGTTTCAGTACCAGGGTAATAGGGAAGAGAAATCTGATAATTATGTTTACATGTTATATACATTGTTTCTGATGTATTTGTAAAATATGGTTTGTTTGGTAATCCTTTTGAGATGTATAGGAAACTAAGGTAGATATATGTGTGATGTGTACTGTTACATAGTACACACTATATAATCTCACATCAAGGAATATGTGCCAAGCTCTGAACTACATGTAGTACCTGTACACTCACAGATAGCAGAAAAGGAATGAGAAGGCCAGGTTGAAATGACAATAGCAGAAAAATTAGAAAAGTAATATTTACATTTTGAAACTGGGCATTAAAGCACAGAAATTGCTTGAAAAGAAAAGTGAATCAATATTTGAAAACAAAATTTATTTAGTTAGGTTGTCATTTTGAATTGAGTCAATATGAAATATATCCAAATAAGATAATTAAGACATATTACCAACTTTTCTACTGAAATACTGTAGAAAAAGAAAAAGTTCTGAAGAGTGAGCGCTAAAATCTGTCAGAAGTAAAGTACATATATATGTTTATTTTATGTTTCAATTTCTAAACACAATTATTAACAAATACATAAAAAGTATGCTGCATTTGATGTAGTTTTGTGAAGTCAATACCAGAATAATATTGTTAGTGAAACCATATAAAATAACTGAATTATGAGGAGAATCATGAAATTCATGAAATAAACATCACACAGTACTCATTCATTTAAGGTATTCACAAATTATGTGGATGATAGCTAGCAAATTTAATAGTGAGGATAAAAGTATCATTATGAACTTTCTCAAATGACATGTCACATGATCACAAATGTTTACATGTCAAAGTTCTAGTCGTTGGAACTACAATTTTTTACCTACTGGTGAAAATTCATACTAGTTCACAAAATATCAACCTTTCAAAAACAATATTTTAGTTATCATGAACTTTCCGATAATATCTCAGTGGTGATAAACAACCATAAAATAAACTCTTCTGGACGATAGGTATTTACTATTTTACTATATAAGAATTGATCTGATAGTCCCTGTAGCAATTAACTGTATTTAAGACACAACATAGTAGAATGAACATGACAGAGGTTTTACTGTACCGTTTTTGATGTACCGTAGTATCCCCATTTCATATCAAATACATGTACAGTGGTAATTCATGCTGTCTTTGCGGTATGGATATCATGGTACAATTTCACCAACAAAATGATATCTGTGATAAGTTAAATGGCTTTAAATTAAACCAGACTGAACCCCTAGACATTAACACACCATAATACATATTAGCAAGTAGCTAAGTAGCACTAGAATAGGTTGTCTTTAAAATACAGAACATAAATATTCACCAAAAGTTACAACTGTAACATTGTTTCAATCGAAGTAGATGTGAACTTATAAACACTTTGTTTTTATGCACGTTTTGTGAATATATAACTGATAGAAGGCATGTTATACAAAGATATTCAACATACTTTTTATGCATGTTTTGTGAATGTATGACTGATAGAAGCCATGTTATACAAAATTATTCAACATACTACGTAGTTACTATGTTACTTTTATTCTCGAATTTGATATTAATGAAAAAAAAGTATATCTACTGAAAGGTCTCCAGGCTTTCAAAAAACATGTTCAGACTTCTTTAAGTGTTTACAAAAAACGTCTTCAGACTTCTTGTAGTATATCTCTAGCTGAGGAGAGACTTGGCTATTACTAGGCTTGACAGTACTGTTCAGACTGTGATCACACAAAGTTTCTGTCCTAGTAGATATGTGGTATCTCTAACTTAGATACGCTTGTAAATGATAATTATGATAAGGAGTGATGCACATGTATTAATTGTCACCTTGAAATTGTACTGTTTTGAGCTAAAATTTAATGTGAGATACTTGTAAACTAGAGTTGCAGTACTGTCTTTTTAATATACCAATCTGTAAGCTGCACTAGTTTTGTTACATACATTTATAGCAACTTCAAATAACACACAAATGCTCTGGATACAGCTACAATAAACACCTAGACAACTTCAAGACTTTAGAATTCTCAATGTGAAGATTGTTATTTATAAGTCTGTTCAGTGTATGTCCATTCAAAACAGTGAAAGCAAAAGTCTAACCAAATGGATAACTGTACTTATTGTGCAATGAAATTATAATCTGTTGTCCTTAAGTATGGCACAGAATATACTTAGATACATAAACATTGCTTGAAGTAGTCGTCATTGATGTTGCCTTGCCAACCAGTCAGCTTCTATCTTCTATCATCCAGACACTTGTCGTTTGTTTCACTTTTGAATTTTAGTTTAGTACGGTATTTTTACTCTACACCAAGCCCTTGAAAAGGTTGTCTGTTTACAGCCAAAACGTCAGGTATTTTAAATAAGTGCTGATTTTTAAAGCAAATCTTGGACTTGTCTCCCATGAACTAATTCTGTCTTTATCAGGATAAGTATGATGTTGCCTTGCCAACCAGTCATCTTTTATTTTTATCAGTTAAGTATGCCAGTATCAGGCAGAGACTTACAGTGTATGATACGAAATATTGACAAACTGTGAAGGAAATAGTTCATTTCAAGTGAAGTGATAAAAAAAACTCTGTCAAAGCATTCCTGCCAACTTACTACTTATATAAGACTCTAAAGAAGGTGTTCAGGTAAATAAATAAGAGAAAAAAAATGCTTTGAAGTTGCTATGATTTGAGTCTAGGGCAAAGGAGACTAAAGTTAGTGCTAATGACGTGTGAAAGCTCAAGGAGTATATGTGTATGAGATGAAAACAGTTGTATTGTGGACATGTGAAGTAATGCCATGATAAGTAAATGTTTAGTTTTGAATTGTCTTTGTTAAAAAAGTAAGGGTGTAACTGAAATAATTGATTTAGTTCAGGGAATCAAGAGTAAAGTACACAGGTTAATATTTTTATCCAACAACAATCTGCTCCATTCTGCTGTATAATCTGCCATTTTTATTTGCTTTTTTGATTAGAAGTGATTAAGAGCCAATTTAAGGACAAGCAATGACAGATGATTTTATGGGTTATCACAAAGAATAATGTTTTCACATTATGTGTTTTTATGATGACAGTCTTTATGTAAAGAATCTATGCCTTTGTAGTGCTTCTCAAAGCGAACATTAAAAGGAAGAGTTTTCACATACCGTCTTCTTTGTCATGTCGGCAGTCTTGGAAGTGTTCTCAATTTCACTGTTAACTTAGGGTGGTTAAATTTACTTTACATGTCATTACAATCAAATTCAAATCAAAGCTCTTGAAAAAAGCTCCCTGCGGTGCAAAACAAGCCAAAGAATCAAGCCATTTTGGTGCTTGTTTACTGCTGGTTACAGTGAAAACTGACATGCAAGTGTAGACAATCGTGGTGAACATAAGATCTTAGATTGTAAACTATCATAGTTGGTTGATTGACACATATTCAGGAAATATAGAATTTTACAGAGGATTGTGTACAAATTTTATAACTCTCCTATATTGACAATCAAGTACATAATAAAATTATCTAGAAAAGTGTTGTACATTGTGAAATCTGCCAAGTACTCGTGGCATTTTACCAGGATGTCTCATCAAAATGATGACAGTATACTAAATGTTACCAAATATACTCTGTTCTGTATGTAACAAGTGTTCTGATAATTAAACCTACAGGTAATACTTCCTAAGCCTACAGTATAGATATAACTTCCATACATGCATTCATTTATTCAACAACTTGATTTTAATTGAAAAACCCTGTGTGTGGAATTTACATATGCACTGTGTTTTACAGACTTCTAGGAGTACAGCAAAGCACAGTGAGACTCTAGTTATTTTCTAGGTGTAGTTTTAATATTACAGTTAGCGGGGCTTTAAAAGTGAGAACTCACAAACATCATTTATTGCAAGTATCTGGTATAGCATAAAGAAGATGTTTTACCAGATGAACATACAATCTGTATAGTCAAAATGTGTCAAAATAAAGTGAATTTCTGACTAGCTTCAAATCTCAGTGGCCTTTTACAAGGAATTTTATTCAAATCATACAATATATAAACTTTTACCAAATGTTTCTTTAGCTCTTAAACTGTCAAAAAACAAAATTAGATTATTTGCCAGTATGACTTTATTATTAATACTCATGGCGTTTAAAGGTGCAGTATGGTTTCGGATTAAAATGTAGGTGTCAAAACTATTGTCTGGCTGAGCCATAGATGAAATTGGTCAAGAATAAAATGACAATTTTTAATCTTAAGATTCCACTGTTAAGATAGCATTAACACTATGATTGAAAACCCTGGCCTTAAACTGAAACAGCATCTTTTGAAAGTTGTGTTCTTTATTCGTCTGTTTGAACTTTAACAATCAATTCCCATGCGTCACATTGTAATTATTTAGTAGTTACCTATAATGACAGTAACTGTTCAAGTTGGCTTACCAAACATCATGAATTTTGAAAAACATGCCATCTTCATTAAAACTGTGAATTTTACATGAGGAAAGCAAATTAGATGCAGTATGCTAATGAGATATTGTAGGCTATGTAAATGTGATCAATAGTGTAGAGACATCCATAATTAACATCCAACAAACAATAGCACACCAAGATGGGCCAACAAAAGGCAGTCAAATGTCAACAGATTACCACCAACAAGTAAGCATGCCATTTACCTATGGAATACCTGTGACTCGGACTGAGGGAGTGAGTTCACTTCATGGCACAGCTATTGTCAAGCAGACTTTGCTGGCAACAGTGTTGAGTTAACAAAACCTAGATTAGCATCATGAAAAGCCATAAAAGTATGAAACCACAATCTAATTGCAAAACTTAGTAGAGAAAATTTTCTTTTTAATTACTTTTTGTAGAGACATTTGTATTTTACATTATTCAAGTCTTGACATGAAAGCTAGTGATAGCCATAAAACTATTGAAATTATTAGTAGGAAATTAGGTATGTTATTGACTTGCGTCAAGTGTATTATACTTGATGATTGAGTGCCAATGCCCTTGACAAATATCATAGAGTCAAAAACATGTATAAACTTGACCTAGTCTGTAGTGTTGTACCGTCAGTACAGTTATTCAGCAAATTTGATAGAAAATCTGTCTACTTGACAATACTTGTGATGTCAAAGATAAAGTTCCTTATTCATTGATGTTTACTTGTGACTCTATACAAGGGAGAGTGTTTAGAAATGGTTAGGTTTCACATTGAAGGTACTAGAGTGTTCTAATAAATAAGACATTCATGTCATGTATTGTGATCATGGTCAAAAAGTACAGTGACTGCAATAGGGTAGTTTGACCACCTGTTGGATTGCATGTTATCCATACTGTCCTGTTATACAATATCTATGTACCTTTAAAGAAATGACGTGCTACTACTTTAGCAGCAGTTTCATTATAACTATTTGAATGAAAGAGTCACATTTCAAAAGTTGTTTGTTTGTTTGTTTGTTTGTTTGTTTGATTGATTGATTTGTTTGTTTAGGGGGTACTAAAACTATAGTTGCTCTGTACTAACTATGTTTGTTTCATCACATACTTAAATGCTATTTAACAATAGATCAGTCCTCTATATTACATCATTGGTCAGTATTAGTAAGACAATAATATGCAAAATACATCTAGTTAGGAACTCCTATTTACATATGTACATTATACTGGTCCATTATATGACAATTATATGCACAATACTTTCAGTGGTTAGAGATTCTTTTCAACTGTCTTTTGTATCAAGTATATCATACATGTCAATCACTTATTTGTAAATAATTATGTCATTCAAGAAGTAACACACCTGAAACTTGTTGATTTGTCATGCAATTTACACGCTTTGTATGTAAAGAAGTGTTATTAAATGATGAAGGTTGTTGCCACAATGAATTGAATTACCAGGTCTGTTCTAACTTCTATGCTGTGATTGTCTTTATCATCTCTGGGTCAGTTCATGTAAAGTACCAGTACCTGAAATGCTACCATTGTTCTTAAAACATTTCAGCAAACCTAGTGTGGTACTAATTAGCTTAAAACTATTGGGTAAGACAACAGTATGATAATTCCCACCCATACATACCAACAAATAGCAGGTATGATAATTCCCACCCTGACATACCAACAAATAGCAGGTATTAGAATTGTGATCTTAACATACCAACAAATATTGTGTACATATTGAGCAAAGTGATCAGATTAGACTTAAGCTGGGGCAATAGTGAAGGTGAAAGTCATTACTCCAGGGTCTGATCATCAATTGAAAAGACTTGAAATTTACCTTTAAAAATACTTGCCCTATGGGTGAATTGTTTGTCAGTATACAGGTACAATTAGTTACAACCAATTAAATCTGGTCTCTCTAATGCCTCTGACCACCTAGTAAGTATGTTCTTGCTGGTACACCTATTGCCCAAGGCAAATAGCAGTCATGACATTGCTGTAGATTTATTTGTCCCTCAGATGTACAAATTGAACCGTAGGTTATTTGTGTGTCTTGCTTGGCTTGTTAAATTCCTGAAGGGAAAAGTTATACTTGATAGTCTGACAACTATTGGCAACGATGAACCTTTCTTCCTTAAATGGTGAGGATATATTTCATGAGTTTCCACCTTGTCAGTTTGATTTAAAGGTTCAGGCAGAGTTATCCAAAAATGTTGGTCCTGAACAAAGGGATGCTTTTTACTATCTGATCCTTAAGACTCCACTGATAAGATAGCACTAATTAGGCAACCATGGATTGAATCATGGGTCTTTAAATTTTAAGATAAGATAGCACTAATTAGGCAACCATGGACTGAATCATGGGTCTTTAAATTTTAAGATAAGATAGCACTAATTAGGCAACCATGGATTGAATTATGGGTCTTTAAATTTTAAGATAAGATAGCACTAATTAGGCAACCATGGATTGAATTATGGCTCTTTAAATTTTAAGATAAGATAGCACTAATTAGGCAACCATGGATGGAATCATATGTCTGTAACTTTTGAGTTTGCTTTAAAGTACTAGTTTGTCGCACTTTTTCCATTAAAGACCTTAAGTTCTAAGTTCTAGTTAATCTTACATAAATGAGAGTAAAACATCTCAATAACATTGCATACAGACATTTCCCATCTCCTATGTTCACACAACTCCCTAGTCTTGTTTCAGAAATAAGTATGACAGGTGAGAAGAGAAGACTGAATTTTTGACAATATTGCCCACTCACTTCAACAAAAAATGACAGAGGATTAGAACATCATTTTGATATATGTCACATGTGTAAAATATTTAAAGTAAGTTTGGTGATCACTTGATGACAGAATTGAGTACCCCTTGTTGGGTCAACAACCAAGACAAGGCCAAGACTAGCATTCTGAGAATCTATTCCTTCACTGTCTAGACAATTATAACATGTAACTTTGTTCCTGGTTCACACACGGATGGTATTTTAATTTACACTCTAGTGTGGGTAAGATTATCACATAACTCTTCATAGAAAATGAATGCATGCCATTCTTTCACATGTATACACAAAAATTAACAACAGACATCTTTAAATTTTATGCCTTTCAAAATACGCTTTAAATGCAGACAGACAGATAGATAGACAGACAGATAGATAGACAGAGATGAGTTTGTGTTTGGTACATATCATTTTAGTCAATACATAAAACTAGTAGATTGGGGTGATTGACTCAAAATATGAAACATTACCTTGGTATAGAGAACTTGTTGAGAAAGTAACACCAAGACAATTTCCTTTTTAGTCTCTGGGGTATGGTACTAACAATAATGCAGGTGACAAATCAGGCCCAAACACCATTAACGTCTGGCAATGCTTTGTACAACCTATTCAATTGGGGAAAAATTCATAAAAAAGTGTAAAACTTTGTATATCATATGGGGACAATGATAATCATGTCTGGGGCCTATTCCCTTTAGAATAACCATGCCCATGATGACATTGACCCTTCAGAATTACCATAGCCTGAATGTTGAAGCTATAATTATATTCAGTCTGATGTTATGATTAACAATTGGGGTACTCTAGTTTGCAAGTTTTGGGTGAATTAGGTACATTATTCCAACTGTTTTCAAATAGTACATGTAAGTCCCATAAGGACTCCACACATTTGAAAACCACACTTTTGAAAAGAATGGGTTAATGTACCGAGTCTTAATGGAAGGGCTTACTAGGCAGTCGTATGAAGGGCGAAGTTCTTTTTGTTTGTATTTCCACAGAATGGAAGGAGAAGCTAACAAGCATGTTCGATTTGTTTGAACTATTCAGAAATGAGGGTAATGTTCCAATTTTATCGTCATTTCGTAGGCACATCGGAAATTGAAGTTTTCAACTTTTGCTGAGCATTACTGTGTTCAAGGAACTCCAACCCATAAACATCAAGAAATGAAATGAGAGGTTGATTACTATGCACTAGTTTTGAATGGATATCAAAATGATTGATTGCAATATATATACCTCTTATACCACTAAGTGACTACCAAACACAGTGTTAACTGTATTGGAAATATTAGATTGACTATTTCCTTGAAAGCAAGATGGTGGAACAGCCAAATTTCTGTAATAATATCAAAAACACCAAGAACATGCTTTTAAATGTCAAAGTTAGAGTGATTTCAGCAGTCTCTTTTATTTTCAAACAAATTGATCCCAGAGGTTTGGTTCAATCTTCCTGGAAAGAGGGGTATGGCATTACTAGTTTGATATCAAAAGGTATACATACCTGTAAAAGAATTGTTCTGACTCTAACATGGAGAAAAATAGAAGTATCTTGTTGACTTTTCATCCTTCATTCATCTGTCAATATATTGTCAGCTTGAACTGAGGAGCAGTATCCCATTTCACTTAAAAAAGTAGACAGATACATTTCACACAAAAACATGGCTAGAAGAAAATGACTTCGTTTAATGGAAACGCATTACTGTTTAACAGTATCAAATTTACATTTTACATTTTTGAAAACTAGATGTATGGATTCAGTGATGTGTTTTGTTCTGTAGTAGTAATAGGTATTAGTTGATATGACGGAAATATAGTAGACGTAACAAATGATGTGTTGTACTCTCTAATAGTCTACATGCTGTCTTTGGTTTCACATATCAAGATGTCTGTGTACACGAAACTCAAGCTATGTCTCCAGACTAATTTTTTAATGGCCAGCATTTGTTTAGTTGTATGTAGGACCTACATGTATATACAACTCAGCAAATGCTGACCATTAGACATTTGTAGGATAACATTTTCAGTGGTAAATTACAATGAACACTAACTTATATGGTATCAAAATATTGAACTTTGATTTTGTAACCATGACCATGCCCTTAGCAACAGTGAAATGATGATGCATATTACAAGATAACAAAAGGGATGGGTAGGCAAGTGAATAAAAGATTGTTAAAATATGCAAATATGCCTGGCAACAAGGCCATGCCCATAGCAACAGCCAAATACAGTTGTTCTACAATGCCATTAGCGCTATTTTGGTATATAGTTTAGATAAAAAACTTAGGTAGACCTCTAGTGTTTATTACACCTCATACAGGTCAAGTTGAACACATAGAAAGAAGTCTCTCGGCTTCATAAAAAGGGACAATAATTTTTTGTCACCCACTATTCAGAGTTTGGTGTCATGGACATGTTATAAAAGTTGATAGTCCCTGTAGATGATGAGAATGTGCATGTACATGTATAGGTACCCAGAGGGCAGTCTACACTTTGAACATGGACTTCTCCATGTCATTGTCAACAGTTCTTACACATACATACTAACCATTTATAGTACTTGTATGTGAGTAAATGATAGTTTGTGAAAATGTCAAGGATAAGAATAAAAGGTGATGAAAGGAAGTAATGTATAGTGTAGTGTTGAATTATACAGGACTGGAATTTTTAAAATTAGTAGGAAAATTATGTATTTATAATACAGTATCACATCAACGCAGAAATATGTATATTTTCAAAAAGTGCTTTTTGAATTGTGTTTCATTTATTTTAGTTAATGTGTTTTCTTTTGTATTTAAGGTACAATTTAAGGATTCTCTCAAAAAATTTCCTGTTATTTTCAAGTGATTTTGTTTGTGAAGGTGTGGTCACTTTGTACATGAAAATGAACTTATTTTCACTACTTAATTTAAAATTATTTATGATAAGATCCATAAAAAGATCAGCATACTGATAAATTACAATGCTTGGTAGTATATTGAAGGAGAGAATAAAAATCAACAAACTTTCGATGAATGAGATATATTCAAATTCTCCATATTGACAATTTTGAATGTGTGATTCATTTCACCATCACACTAAGTGATCGTGTTACTCTAATCTAAGTACAACAATACTGTTTGATCATTTCAAACAAAATCCCTTACTTTTTTGTGGGTAGAGTGCTAGATATTGTACAATAATGAAAGCATTTAGACACACATGCACTTAGTTTATCACATTCATCTATTTATATATATCTAACATAAATTCATCCATTCTAGAGCCTTAGGCTAGAGGAGAATTAATGTTAGCTTTGCACGACATACAGATAAAACTAGGTGCCAACTTGAGGCCTGGTTACTGTATTTCAGCAGTTTGATATGAAAGTTTTAAATGTATTGCATCAATCTTATTCTTAAGCTTTAAACTTAGGTGAGGTTTGTTTCTAAGTAGTCCAAATTTTGACCACACGTTTTCTTCTTTTTCAATCTAGGCCATGTCTTTTATTTTAATACTAAGGTTTCAGTTCCTATTTAGCACTTTTCGTAAATTTCTTTCCTCAGTATCTCTCTGGAGAGTTGTACTTAGGTTTAGTTTCTGATTGATACATGCTTTTTTCTTCCAATTTCCAATGTTGGTCCTCAAAATTAAGTTTTAGGTTTCCAAGTTCTGAGTCCTATAACAGTGTTTTTTTTTTCCAATTCCCAATCCCGGTCTTTAACAGTCATAGTTTCTAAGACTTTCCAAACTTTCATCCGTTTGTTTGTTGTTTTGTGGCATCCCAGTACTTTGTTGCCTATAGATATTTATTTATTCTGATAAGTACTGTTTGTCTTTACATCCCATTGTATACTGAATACCGCTGTACTTACTAGTGGTTACTTCATGTTGTGTTCACTTAATTCATCCAGCTAAAGTATTGGTATATTGTTACTACGACCTGGTGTCTGACATGATTCCCCCAGGCAGTGTGCCCTCTAATAATAGCCAAATTTTGTTGTTGTGAGTCAAAACGAGAAAAAACTGGGATTTCTTGTGTGTCACCACATAGTTAGAGATAGGAGAACAGCCAATTTTTGATGTGTCACTTGAAATAGTGTGTGTCAGTGAGTGGTGTGATGAATTGGTTTAGACACTACCCCAGGATCGAAGTAACCATGACTACATGAAGAATAAAGAGCACAACATATTGTAGCCTCAGACTCATGCACGTCTTCTAGTGAGGCTCTAACAACTAATTAATTCCAACTGAAAAAAACTTCTGGAAATAAGTAGTACCATCGTCCGTAGACAAATAGACTACTAAACATAATATCTAGATTATCAATTGTATAATGTGGTAGTCTGTTTTATAGCCCAATGGAAATCAATAGAAAAAAAATGTATCCTGAAAACTTCACCTGGCTTAATTGAACTACCAAGCATAGCATCAAACCCTGGAAATTCCTCTCCAGATCAAGCATAGTGCAAATTTTATCTGCACCTTTTTCACAAAATCTTTATTCAAATAAGGCTACATAAAGAAAAGATACCAGTAGAGTCTATGCTATTCAGTTGTCATGGGGAGGGGAGTGCTACTGTCTACCTACTGATGTCTGTGTACTAGGTGTACCTAAACTGGTATGTCATGGGAAGGGGAGGGTGTACTAATGTGCACCTGGTGTCATTGTCGAGGAGGGGGGGGGGGGAGGAGGAGGGAAGGTTACTTCTACCTAGTGATGTTTATGTCCTAAGTCACAATAGGTGTACCTATATTGATACCAAGGCCATGATTAGGATTGTAAGCAAAATAATCTAATCTCTTGATTAGTTACTCTAGAGTTTCTTTGTAGATAACTTACAACATTAAAAACATGCTTTGTATACCATGTTTTCATAGAAAATTTAGTAAAATCTGACATTTTGTTTCCCCACAAAAGTTATACTATACTATTGTATAACTAAAAGTTTATCAGAATTTTGCCAATTTAATCTACAGTCTTAAAAAAAATTGTATTACCTTTAAGGTAGTGAAATGTGCTCTCTTTTTTTTCTCTCAATTCTTTTTGAACAAAACAAATTAAAATATATGAAAATAAAGTTAATAAATTGTCCTTTAGATAATGAAATTTGAAAAATGGTTAATTCAAATTTTTGGGTAATGAATCATGAGATATAAAGTATGCAAATATGAATATTCAATAATTCTGATATGAGTACGCTAGGCCGTCATGCCAACTACAGTATATAAAGTGTAGAATCCTGTAAACAATCTTGTAATGATAGTGTTCAATGTCTAGATATATGAGGGGTGCCACTTTGTATTTCTTACTGATGCATGCTTTAAAATTCATTTTGTGATGTTGTAAAACGTTTTTAAAAAAATCTTTCAAATTTATGAAAATTTCTATGCATACATGCTTGAAACTAAAATTGAATTCAAACTCCATGTACATTCATTCTCATATGAGGGGTGCCACTTTGTATTTCTCAGTGATGCATGCTTTAAAATTCATTTTGTGATGTAAAACTTTTTTTAAAAATCTTTCAAATTATGAAAATTTCTACGCATACATTCTTGAAACTAAAATTGAATTCAAACTCAATGTACATTCATTCTCACAAAAGAAATTCTTGACACTTGAGTTTAAAAAGCCGAGACTTCCCAAGTAAATGTATGAAAAATGCAGTATTTTCACAATATATGTAAATTTGTAGACAAGTATCCTAGGAAAAATTTTGGGAATCTGTGTTAAGAATAGTAAAACATGTAAACACTCCATTAGAAAGTGTCTATGCCAGGACAAGAATGTCACCTTTTTTTTGTACAAGTTGTAATGTTTATGTCTGACTGCTGAGTGAGATGTTATCTTGTAAGTTGTAGGTGGTGATCCAAGGACAAAATACAAAGTTTGTTCATTTATGCCTGATTACATCTAGACCTAGTAACCACATACCAAAACATCCAAGTAAAAATCTTATGTTGTGTATTGCTTATATGTACTTTTTTATAGTCTTAATACTTCTGTTTCTGTATGTACAGTAGCTAAACAGTGAACACCTTGTGGTTATCATGTTTTCTTAAAAATTCTTTAATTAATTAAGTTTAAACCCTGGAAAAAGGGTAGATTTTTTTTTGTGTAGATGTTTTCATGCCTCTGGGCTGTTTGTAAAATTGGAGTAGTTGGCCATACTATCCATTATGCAACTCTGTCTATGTTTTTGTAAGAGAAATCCTACCCTGTGACATGCACCTGTGCCGTGATCTATCCCATGCAACAGGTACTGTACAAACTGCAGGTCGTGTACTTTGTCACACAACATGACATGACAACTTCTCACGTACACGATCTCTAACCAATCTGATAAACCCATCAATACACATATACAATATACACATAGTGTACTTTTATTAGCACTCACACCCTTTTCAAGTTTGCTATCAGAGAAACTGTGACGTCTTTGACTATACTGCGTACAAAGTTTTAGGCCAGTGGTGGGGGCATACACGAATGTGTTGCTAGTAGAAGAGATCAATAGAAACCAAATTGGTGTAAAGGGACAATAGGAGATTTGCCTGTGAATAGAGAAGATTGACTTGAGTATACATAAGCTAGGACTGTGGGATACATTGTATGCTTTTGTCAAAAGACGGGTCTTTTGTTTGCCAACTGCTTTTGTCGCATAAAGGCAGCTTGGTCAGCTAATTGACATTAGTTGGCAGTAAGTGTTATGGGGCGAAAGTTACGATTATATGGACGACCCATGCATCGTCACAGTCAACTCGGGAAGGATGTGTACGCACGGAATCAGTTCCCGGTACCTTTGGAACACCAACCAAAACATCGGGTTACTATGTATGTTAACCGACTGCAGCTTGGAGAAGAAAGTGTAAGGTTAATTTTTGTTGCTATCGTAGGTAGCATTGTAACATTTCATGTACATAGGAAAAGTAACATAACATGATAGGTAGAGTTTAACATTTCAGTTTCCTCATATACAAGCAGTGATCAGTATCGGATATATAGTACTACAGTCTGTATTTATCCAAGTTTTGGGTGATGGTCTGTTGGCTGTGTCAATAGTGACAACAGTCAGGGCATATCTTGTTACTTTGTAACCATTGACAGTGTGTTAACAGTGGTGTGATAAATTTCAACAACCTGTTAGATGTGGTTGTGAAGGTACAAGTAGCTTGCTGTATACTATAGTCTATCATTAAAAATAATGAAGTATAAAGTACTTGTCAAGAGTTCAAAATGTACTCTGTTGTTTGTTCTCACCATGATCTCACTCCAAATGTCTGCTGTACTCTTGTATTTGTTCACCGCAATCTCACTCCAAAATGTCCAGATAATCAGTCAAGTGTGTGATGACTAGCCATTTATATCAGAGTATCCTGTAAATCTAGCAAGAAAATAAAGGAAAAAAAGGGGTAGAGACTGTTTGACCCCTTTGCTTTTATTAACCTGGCTAAGTAGAAGACTGATAAATTTAAAAACCTAATAAACAGAATAGTCCTGGTTCAGTGTGTTAAACATGGTTAAACTTACAGCGTGATAAGTGCTTTTGTTGGTGATTTCTGTGTTCAGCTTCCATCATTAGCACTTCCATTAGTAGACTCTACCTTATTCATTAATGCTGTAATTACTTCTCATTCACACCTAATCAAGACATCAAATTGTTTTCAAAATGTCAAATTCTATTCTATTCTAAATTCTAGCTAATATCTCAGATAAGTTCAACTTAGTCAGGTTTTCTAAATATAACATTCAGTTTACCCACTGTGTTGATGGAATTTTGATTCCTTTGTGTCAATTATTGATTTCTGACATCTCTACATATAGTTAGGTTGTCATAGCACACTATACAACTCAATATCAATTCTTCCACTGTAATTAGGAAATCAGACAACTTTGGTATGGTAAATCTAAATGTTTTGTACAAAAGAAATTACTAAAATTATAATTGCATGGTTTCTTGACCATTTTAGAATACTTAGAGGTATTTATTGAACTGCAAAGTTATTTCATTTGTGCAGCTGACTGTATATTTGTACATTGGTGGGTTAGTAGTCCAATCAGAAGGTGTAGACACCTACCCAAAGTTGAAGTGTCATGACAGATAAAGTTAATTTCCTTTTGATGTAACACCTTCAAATACTTAGTAAGATGATGGCTCACTCTGAGACAGTAGTATTTGTTTAATACCATAGTGCTGATCACTCCACTGACTTGTCATCATGGCTGGCACTAACCGTCATAGAAGTGTAAAACTTTTAGACCGAGTAAGTATATGCATTGTTTTTGATAAGGTTGTAAGATCCTGGTAGGAGGGTGGTGGAAATCTGTTAACTTAACACAGCATACACCATAATTTATCACAAATATTATTGCAGGACCCTGCCCCTATGACTGCAGACTTCATGTAGATTTTATCGACTAACTAGTCTAGTGTTATCCATGGCATCGAATCTCAAGATCTCTCTCAGTAAAGAGCTGATCAACTATCAACTAATTGCCACTGTATACTTTAGTAATGTTCCTCCTACTCATTCTCCAAAGTTTTAGAGACCTAACAGAAAAGGAGATAAGCATTTATGTTTCAAGTTTCTGCATTTAAAGTATTTTCACTGTTTTGGGTAGAATGTTTCAAAATCCACAGTATAAAGAAGGTTGTGTGGGTAGAGTGGGTGTTCTGTTTATAAATGTTCACCTCTACTATAGTTCCCCATCATGATAAACCACAACTTGGAAATAACCAACGGGTGTATGAGTAGGGTGGGATGGGGGTTCTGTTTATTAATGTATACTGTAGTACCCCACTATGATAAACCTCAACTTTTGTGCAGAACCTAAGAAAAATGGCAGGAAAGCTTGTAAGTAGTATGTATGTCCTTATTGCTTGTAGTTGTACTGAAAATAATGAATTTCACAATAGGCTATAACTTAGTATTTTAAAATTTAAAATATTTATCAGCAGAGTTCCATATTGCACCATAATAATCACTTAGATTAGCACAAGTTTTCATTTTAATTCGATTGAAATAACAGTGTAAAACAAATCACTAGTTTGAAGAACAAGCCTGGAAGGTAAAAATAGTTTCTTTTGTCTTGTAAACTAGATTGTACTGATAAGGTATGCCCATAAATTTTCTTAAAGGTAGCAAAGTTTGACAAATCGAAAACACTTCAGGAATCAACAATATAAATCATTGAGGTTATTATCCTCTGTGGTATTATGTAGGCTCAATCACTAGCACTGAGAGAGAGAAAAAAAAAATATATATATCTCATTAACACAGCTAGCTAGTTTCATAGGAAATTATAATTGGTTTCTGCAGAAATGTAATATTAAAAGAATAATTATCACAGTGATAGAGTAAATTATGCAATCGTCCATTGTTAGCATTATTACACAAATTGTAAAATTGTAATGAATTCAATTGTTGGTGTAGATGGTATGATTGGACTGTAATAACATTGCTGTGACCATAATTACTAGGGGCTAGTGTGAGTCTACACACGTAAGTAATGAAGCATTAATTAAACTATTAAAACCTTGATTGACTGACTCCATTTGGTGACAGTTATACCAACTTGTGAAATATACGCTGTACCGTATTACTGTGTGAAATTATACACACACATCTTGGCAAGGAATAGTTAGTTGCAAGTATGCAGTTTTTAGATATTACAAACAGCTAGCATAGACATATTGAAAACTAGAATTTTAGAAGAATATGCGATTGAATTCGTTCATTCATGATATCATGAGAAGGCATATTTTGTGTGGTTTCATGTTTTTATGTGATCAAAACTTGATAAAGTGTCTGGCTGATGTTTTACCTATGGTAGTGGTACATACATTAAGATCATTTTAGAGTCCTGCCAACTCTCAGAGCATAATGTATTGTCAGAACTCATTACATCTGAAATGTATTGAATTTGTTCAGTGGAGTCTGTACACTGTTGTGCCTTTGGTGGATAAGCTTTGAAATGTTTTGTCAACTTGACACAAAGTAAACCCAGTAACAGTAGTTTTAGTGTTTTATATTAATCATATATCTGATCATTTGATTCATTCAAGCTCTGTAGAGTCCTGCTATCAAGTTTAAAAGTCTGGAAAATATATTCGTCATGCAGGGTTTATGTAAACTTGAATAATTTACACCCAGCGGTGTAAAAAGGAAAGCATTGTCACGGTTAGATTGTGTAGATCAGTTTGTTGTTTTGTGTTAGTTATTTTTAGCTGGCATGGTAGTATGTAGAAATACCCACCCCTCTGAGTGAATAGGTCCCAGCTACAAGCCTTTCAGTACATACGCTAGCAAAGGAATTCCTTCCACTGAACACAAATACTAATTGGACAGGAGGCTTCAGTTGCTAAGCACTGCACAAAACACTACGTACAGCGGTAACTTTGTACATATGATGGAATCTGTGTAAGAATTTTAACAAAGTTGTTGTTCACTACACTGGCTTGGTTGCCTTTATGTTCATCTTGAAATGGTAAAAAGTAGCCATTGGTGGTTGTTGTCGTTGCCATAATTAACTGGCCTACTTTTCCATCAACAGGTGTCTGTAATATCTTTCTTAACTGACCTAGGATGTGTTGTTAGTTTAGTACTTGAACACTAAGAATTCTTAAAGTAAAAAGGAAGAGAAATTCATAGCTCACATCAAAGTTTTGAACAATGATATAGTATAACTATAAGTATGTAATGTACAGTCTAAAGTTTGAGCTGTTATGTTTTTTTTATGCTATGAAACAAAAGTAAAATGTGAGTTATTGATGATGAAGGTTAGATTGAAAAGTGCTATAAATTGTTTTAGATATATGAAAAATAATGTAGACTTTTAAAATCAGGTATTTCACATGGTGGAAATCAAAACAATTATCAACACAGGAGACAAAGCAAGTACTTGTTGTTGTCCGATGTGGTTGGTCTAGGAATATCCAGGGTAATTATTTCCTCATTCTACATGTAAGTTACTTCGCCAGCTGTCTCATTTGATTACTCTTAGCCACAGATGTGTATGGCACACAGGAATTCTCTCAGTCTCTTTAAAGTTTTCTCAAAGAGTTCACAATTTCTTGTAAAATTTATCAAATAAGGTTTGATGTAAAGATTTATATAATGGAATGTGTAAACACATATTGAAAGTGAGTTTCCACAATAGCTTTTTACACAGTGCCCAAGGCCATACATGTTGCTGTGAATGCTTGATAATAGGAACGGCCAGAAGCAAAGTCAGACAACCATCAAAGACCACAGCTTTTAAAAATGTAGATAGGTTGGAAGAGATGTACATAGTAATAACCTGTTTTCCTGTGACCCATTCACTTGAATCTATTTGATGTTATACAATACTTGTGTCTTGTGACTAACATGTGAAATCATGGGTATTGTTCAAAATTAATAATATAAAAAAGTTTGAGTAAGCAAAGTCATGTTTCTGACCTATCCTTAAGGATTTTAGTATTGTCATTTGTTAACTAGTGCATTTTTGTTGACATTGTGAACAGCAAAATAATGTATATTGGGTAGAATTGAGTTGACACACACAGATATACACATAGGCACATACACTTTATACACGCATACACATGCACATACACATAATATATATACACATCCATACACACACACACATCCATCCCCCCAACCCCCAACCAACACCCCCACCCCACACACACATACATACGTACGTACGTACGTACGTACGTACATACATACATGTATACATACATACATACATATATACATACATACCGTACATACATACATACATACATACATACATACATACATACATACATACATACATACATACATACACCATAAAATGTCAAAATTACAATACATGAAAATAAAATCCAACTTTAGCCTACCCCATGATTTCCATCAAGTCAGAAGAGTCAATGTATTCCTCATTATTCCCCTGGTAATACTTAGAGTCAGCTTGTTATGGGTCCTTTCTATGGCAGTAAAGTAGGAACCATGTTGTCTTTAATTGGTTGGACCATAAAATAGGATTAAAGTAATTAAGCTTATCAAGACAACATAACCTGGTAATAACAATTGATAAACAATTGCATTGTCTGTGTTTTCAATCACATCGTTGCCATCGAAATGTGCCCAAGTGTAGCGGAAGATATAAGAGCTCTGGTTTACGAGAATGTTTGAATCACTACACAGTGCAAAACTTAATCCATTTGTGAAAAAAGGGACAGAAATCAACATGATTTTATTTCAGAAGAAAGAATTCAAATGATTGTTTAATTTTAGTATTAGGCAATAACAGAATAATGCATATTGATTTAGTTACAGTATCTACATTGTCTTAGACTTAGAGTCCGTCAGCTAAAAATAATCACATCTTTGGAGTTATCATTTCAAAATTGATTTATACAATTTATACAATTGGTTTATACAAATCATACTTATGCAAATATTCAAATGATAAAGATTAGATAAATTTCAGAGGATAAACAACATGATGTGTTACTATTGTATTTCTTCATTAAATCTTTCCTAGGGTACAAAAGTTATGCAATTGCTGCCATGCCTCCTCCGTAGGCATGCGTCAGAAAAGAAATGAAATTTGAAGGTGAATTTGATAATGTAATTGGGATGATGTTAATGATAATCCACGTCATACAGATCAATACAGTTAATACTATAGCATTATAGAGTAACCTGTAATACTGTAATCAATATCACTTTGATATTAATCTATGTGGGCTATGTAATAGAAACTACAAATATTGTAAACGTCATAACAGTTTCATTGTCTTTAATTTGGATTTCTATAAAGAGTTACATGAAACCAAGGTAGTAAAGAACTTAGATCTCAATGGTTGACAACTTTGTTGAATTTTTAACCTTTCTTTGATGAAAACTACCTTTCTCACTCATGTGTGATATTTGTTTGTTAGTTGACTGTGATTTTGAAATCTTTGAGGTGAGTTGTTGGCTTTTCAACAATCCAAACTCGATGTTTATTCACTACATATTAGCTTACTAATCTATTTTCTAGGCTTTGTAGTCAGATGGCTGAGACAGATTCACAATGGTATGTGGTTTTGTGTCTTGTTTAATCTGTCAATTCTGTAAGAAAACTTACCCATCCACAAATCAAATAGAGCCAAGTAATGTAAAAATTTAGAGTACTCAAGTCCAACCAATATTCAGCATTCAAACTGATACCTATACACACTGGCTTGTATCCCAAAGACCTGTCTTGCCGTTGCATGTAAGATCAAGAAGCTACCTACACCAAGCGTGTTGGGGACAGTTTCTTGAGATAGTAAGACTAAGACTTGGCTTGGTGTAGAGAGCTTCTTGAAATAGTAACACCGAGACCAGTCTCTGGGTGTAGAGAGCTTCTTGAGATAGTAACACCGAGACCAGTCTCTGGGTGTAGAGAGCTTCTTGAGATAGTGTAACACCAAATGAGACAAGTCTCTGAGTATAGAGAGCTTCTTGAGATAGTAACACCAAGACAAGTCTCTGGGTGTAGAGAGCTTCTTGAGATAGTAACACCAAGACAAGTCTCTGGGTGTAGAGAGCTTCTTGAGATAGTAACACCAAGACCAGTCTCTGGGTGTAGAGATTGAGCTTCTTGAGATAGTAACACCAACACCAGTCTCTGGGTGTAGAGATCGAGCTTCTTGAGATAGTAACACCAAGACAAGTCTCTGGGTGTAGAGAGCTGCTTCTTGAGATAGTAACACCAACACCAGTCTCTGGTTGTAGAGATCGAGCTTCTTGAGATAGTATTAGTAACATGGTTATACCAAGACAAGTCTCTTGGCTAGTGGGCTTGGGCTTAGAGACTGAAAGATTCAGCATTGTTTATGTTCCAAAACTGTTAGTAACAGGGATGTGGACAGTCTAGATTGTTATCTGTGGCTTTGAATCTCAAGTTCTTTCTTATAGAGAAGAGATTTGAAGCCACAGATAGCATCTAGACTACAATGTAGTATGCAAAGAACAACAGTCTCTTTACTGCATAATAGTGCTAGCTGGCTGAATTTCATCTCAGGGTGCTTATGAATGTAAAAACCCATTTGTATAAACATTATTTTAGAAGTTGGCAGGAGATTATCACAATTTAGTATATAACTTAGGACAGTAACAATGCATAAAGAAGTATTTTTAATATCAGCTCTGACCTAAGAATTATATCAGCTTATTTGGTATCCGACATATTTTGGTAGGTCTATTAGCAAGGCTTTTAGTTTTAGGGGGATTATCAGGTAAATGCCAAATTATAGAAATTGGTGTACTGAACAACTGTAATTAAAGAAATCATTGTATGCCTAATATTTGGAGATAAGTTTGTCAGGATATTGGATTAACCGGTTGACTATAGCATTGTTATTGACTATTTCACGAATTACGTATTGCTGGGTTACAGATGATTAGGATTTTTCTCATGTTTGTTTTACTGTATTTTAATGTCAGTACTTTGTAGATTTAGTTGTGACTGCCTTGATATCATGACAATATGTTTACATAGGTTTTAGAATCCTGGTTACAAACAGGTTAGGAGGAGGGTTTTGTTTTGTTTTTTATAAAGAGGTGGTTTTTAGATCAAGTAACAGGTGTGAGGGTTAGAATCCTGGTAATACTATAATAGGTAGTGGGGTTTAGAATCAGGGTAACTGGTGGTCTGTCTAAGTATGTGTTAGAATTCTGGTTAGTGGAGGAGGGTAGAGGTTTTGCAATCATGCTGACAGTGATATTGGTAGGTCAGGGTATGGAGAGTGATGATCAGTTAAAACTTCGCGTAAACATTGATGTTTTTCCTCATAATATATCATGGGAATTAAATGCAATAATGTAGCAACTCTGGTAGACTTTTACTTCTTGTAACTCCTACACAAAAAAACACTGCTTTACACTGACAGAGCCATACTTTGATACTTTTAATATAAGGACTTTAAACTTTCTTATCACTACACCTGATTACACAATGTGTTATAAATATAACATGATGCAATCATATATAGCCAATCAGAATTTGAACAAATGGCGATTGCTTTGTAAGAGAATAGCCAAACAGTACAAATGTACAAGGTTCCGGTTTACTTCCTACAACATAAAAGACTAATATCAAATATCAGGTGATTTACAGCTACAGGAATCCAATGACACCAATTAACTGCCAATATGCTATTCAACTTGATGTATTACCTTTCACATTGGTAACTAACAAGTGTCAAACTCTCAGGAGTTTGGACTGAGTGAGATACTGGTTTATATGTAGGTGGAAAACGTGATTGCAAAAACTGTTCAGTTCAATGTATGTATGTCTAACATATCATATAGAGTTTGTTATTTATGTACCTTGTCATTTATCACTATGTAGTGCATAGTGCCGTCCCCTTCACCCCTTTCCTCCCAAGTTGATGGATACTGGTCAAAATAAACCTGCACTCAATTCTCTTGTAAATAAATTATGTGCTATATGTTTTAATACTTTTTTATATCAATGAACTCAGTAAATATCAATGCTTATAGATATTACCGGTTGACCAGCATTCTATTGTACATGTAGATGGGAAGAACCTTGGTCAGTGTTTTTTTTTTAGGGTGGTAAGTCGGTAAAACTTACCTGAGTTCCCCAGTTATTTTACGGGGGTTCCCCACCAACATTATATTATAATGTGTGGGAACTAATGCCAGTTTTATCAACTTTATCCCTTATCTGTTACCGGGGTTCCCACACCATAGCAAAAACACTGTTGATGCATATGGATGAGTCAGTTATATTTCTCAAATTTTGGTGTCATACACAGATTCAGATTCAGATTCAGATTCAAATTCAGATTCAGTTGTTATTTGTATTTCAAGGCCTTCAGCCAATGTGCATAATCATTCTGTATATGGTAAATTAATTGTGCTATACTTTGTTGTTTTATTTCACAGAGTCCACGTGATGCACTTCATAGAAATGCCTTAGTTCATGAAAAATATAACAAGTCATTACCACACAATGGAACAGTGGGTAAACATAAAAGCTCAAGTAGTAATAAGAAAGGTGGAGAAAATATGTTATCAACAGAGGTAAGTTGTTCTCATCTTTTAAAAGGTATGACGTGGTCAAATCTGATCAAGAAGGATGTTAGACACAAAAATGTGTCATTGTTAGCACTCTTGTTAATCTTTAGCCTACAGATAGACTCACGCTAATATATTTGTTATCCTAACTAACATTCTGATTTTTAATTTCGTTGTCCTTCCTCATCTACGATGATAGCAGTGTTCCATTGGTCTAGAAGCCATGCCCTGCCAACACCGTATAATGTATGCAAAACATTTAGCGACATTTGAATAGAAGACAATGAACAAAATAAGAGTGAGGTCACATTTCTATCACAACACCTAATTATGGATTCATCATGTGAGCTGATGGCACAATTTAAATATGTCTTATTATGTATTCGACCAATAATGGTCTATACAAGAATTCCTTTCGAAACCAGTCTGACACAGCTATCATTGTAGACTAGGAAGGACAGTGGAATTTAAAATCAAAATGTCAGTTAGGATAGCAAATAGAATGGTAGCACTAGTCCTTCGTGCACACTGTGAGGAATCATCTACAGCTCAGGCTGTATTTTTTCACTAGCATATTGTTGGTACAAGAGTAATGTATTGTATTCATGTAAAATGAAGAACAAGAACATCAATTTAATATTAATCAACACTGTAGTAATTAACCCTTGTGTAAACTTGTTAACTTTACAGACGAAGTTACCACCAACATCAACAGGCACATCATTTCCACAGATACAACAAAAGACTACAAGTAGTAATGTGGAGTCATTACCACAACTCAGCAACACTTACGGCAATATCATGGGACAACAACAACAACAACAACAAAGTAGACAAAGTACATATATGTAAGTATAACAATGTCTAACTGTTACTTTCTCACCATCAGTACTTCAAAGTTCTGTATGTAGCTTGGTAGCCAAAGATGGCCTGCCTCACACGATAGAAGACATGTTATCCTAAAATTGTGTATGATGTCAGCCTAGCTTTTTTTCTTTCTTTTTTTTTTTTGCAAAATTTTGGCAAAAGACTAGTTCATTTTTGACTTAGGTGATTCAATAAATCTGTTCAGAGAATTATTTCAAAATATTGCTGAAAAAGAAATCACATTGAATAATAGTTCAATGAAGATTTTAATTTCTTGGTAAAGCCATCAATCACTTTCAAAATTATTCTAACTTGTTCAACAGAATTTTTTTGGCATGAATGTCTTCTAGTGTATAACTATCCTTGTCACATAAATAAGGTTGTCTTGTTACAACATAGTATAATCTTGACTGAAATCTTGTGAATGTAGCTAGTAACTACTGTCTTTTGAGTCAAATGAGTGTGTTGTGAAAACTACAGTCATTCTAACCACAATGACTAGCAAATAGGGAACTTGCAAACCCGCCATGTTGAATGTTGCATCATGGGAAATGTGATAATAAATACTAATCAAATAGTATTGTAAAATGTAAACAATAATGTTACATTTTTTGTAACCACAAATAATCAATTCATAGTCACCTTGACCATTGTGTGAGGTTTGGTATCGGTAGCTCCAGATCAGGTATTACAATAACCACAGATAAACCCATAGTCCATTGCGTCTGAGCATGCTCAGTCTGGATTGCAAGTTCCTTATTTGGAGACATGAACTTGAGAAGATGAGAGTATCCAAAACATAAGATAAATGAAATCTTTATGTAGACTAAAGGATGGGGTCAACTTTTTATCAAATCCAATTCTGAGTCTCTTAATCTGTGATATTGTGACATTTATTAATTTTTCCATGGAATAATGTCCTCAATAGATGTTAATATAATGTTGTATTTACTTCCCAGTGGTCTTGTTTTATTCATATCAGTAATATTAACTGTTATTTATTGTTATGCAATTCAACTACTTATTTCTAAATTACTCCATGTTGTTGTTATTACAGAGAAAGAGAAAGTAGTGATAAAATTAGAAGAGACCCCAGTGGACATAAACTACCATTAACACCTGGTGGTGAGTATAGGTTATCTTGTCAATTGGTCATTATGTCAATATAGCAATAATCTAATTTCCTGTATGTTATGGACTAAAGGGATTTAAATACATTCAGATAAAAACCAAAACATATTATGATTTTATTAACTCATTTGACTTTCTAATAAACCAGCTTTGAAGTGACAAGGAGGTAGTAATGATACTACCATTCAATGAAGAAGAAGAAGATTTGAAAAACAGTTATAAATCCAACAAAAGTATGAATATATGAGATGCATACCATACATACATGCATACACTTGCACATACACAGACTCATATAGGAATTTGTAAGTCTGGAAACCAGCTAAACTTAGTCATCCCCCCCCCCCCTTTCCCACCCACAAATATCAACACGTTTCCACAATGACTGTCACAGAGGAGTGAGTACCACATTTTAACCCCCCCCCCCCCCCCCCCCCCCCCCTCTATTATCTTGTAAAAATGTATGTTTCTTTTCATGTGGGTTTTTTCAAGACAGGAACCATAAAGGCCCCATTTTCGACTGAAGTCAGTTTACATTTGATAGGAGCAAACTTTTATTTAGAAGTAAATTAGCATAGATCCATTATGTTATAGATATTGAAGAGTGAATGACACTAAGTGAAACTCTGACATGGCTGACTTTTTTGGTTATTACATTTTGTTGTATGATGTTACCAGTATGCCCTCTAATGATAGCCAAATTTTGTTGTTGTGAGTCAAAATGATAAAAACTGGTATTTCTTGTGAGTCACCATACATAGTAAGAGATAGGAGAACACCAAATTTTGGTGTGTCACTAGAAAATGTGTGCGTCAGTGGCGTGTCAAATTGTCCTTGAGGGCACACTGGATGTTACATTTGTAACATAATCTTAGCACCTGGTGAGGGCTCTAGTAGTACTTCTTGCTAGGCATGATTAAACATGTTTAGTTATCGGAATGCCAAAAGGATATTTCAAAATGAAACAAAAGTATAACCACCAATTAAGAACCACAAAGTAATAATAATACAGACTATAGTCTGGATGCCAATGTGGTGTCTAAAGAGAGATCTGAAAGATTCAATGGAGAATAGTACTAGACTATATATACAGCATGGACTTGTGGGGAGTTTTGAGGCAGATCTCGAGGGGTTGAGGTAGGGGGGGGGGTGACTGATGACGGAGGGGTCAGTGTATATTGATGTCAGAATTAACAATCATGTAGTATGGATTCAATGTAAGACAGTAAAATCTTGAAATAGACAGAAATGAAGTGAACTGTAACAGATTGTAGTGGCTGCATAGTCCAGTATTCTATTAAAAGTAATATTGTATTCAAAAGTGAACAGCAGTGCATCAATAATGCATGGTGTTTCCCTTGTCATTTTAGTAGTGTATGAATAAGTACAATAGAGAAATGGGAGGCAAGGTGATTAAGGTAAAAGGCAGCGTGTCAAGAGAGGTTTCTAATGGTTTTCCTGTCTCCATTATAATGAGAATCTGCTCTATGCTTCTGTACCCATTTATACTTATAGTCCACAATTTGTCCTCAAATTTTTTAATGTCCTGATTGTGGACTCCACTCAGAATTATTGAGGAGGGGAACTGTTCGATCAAGTAGCCGACAGACATAATGGCAACTATAAGTACTATGCTTGCAAGTTTGGGAACTGCAGTAACAGATATTGGAAATTCAGAAAATATAACATCTTTTCCCATATATGTTATGTAATATACATTTAGTTGGTTGAAGTAAAACAGTGAAAATATTAGTGATGTCAGAGATATACATATTAAATTCATAGAAACTAATCTAAATGTCTCCTTATTTATTCTTACTGGTACTGCCTAAAGGGGGCTACTAATGTAGATTTTGTCCACCTGTCTATAGCCTCGCTTGTAGGCATGTACAGTGACAAGGAGGCTTTATAAATGGCTAACTATTAATCTCAATTCAATCCCCTGTATTTCAATTCACAGTCTTGGATTAATACTTTAGTAAATCTCTCATTAGGGATTTTAAGATTAAGTAGGATCATTGAGGACACCAACTCCCTGTTGCGTAGTGGTTAGCGCACAGGATTAGTAGTCGGGAGGTCATGAGTTCGAATCCTACTGGAAACAGGGGATTTTTCTGTGACCGACCCAAACCCAGACTCTTAGGGTAGGCTGTATCACTCAGTCATGTGTCACCCACAAGACGAGTGCGAATTTGGGGACTCCTGGAGTCATGAATTGAAAAAGTCGGGGACGAATACTCACATAGAGCCTGCAGGTGCTTTGTTTGCCGGGCCTGGGTGACTCTGGGATAGCCTGTGGACTGACCGGGAAAGCCTTGACAGTTCCACAGCAATGTGGTATAGAGCGTGCAACATAGCCCTGTCACGTACGTAGTCCCAAACCTGAATGGATCTCTATAGCATTATGTATGTGTGATTGTGTGTATACATGTATGTCTTCATAACAGAAAATCGCTGGGAAGCTCTGCCAGATCAGTGTTTATGACACCCAAACTTTAACCCTTCGAAGACTTGGTTTCTGAAACTCTATGTAATTACACCCTATATATATATATACATGTAGAATACCAGGCTTTAAAGATTTAATCCTAAATAGACATTGACCTATAAGTACTTTTTCAATGGATGCTGGATGGGGGGGGTGGGGGGGGGGGTGGGGGGGTGGGGGGGGTAATCCTTGCAATATATTTTGGTAAGATTTGTAATTAAATATTTTTCAGTCATGAATACAGAGTCTGACATGAGTCTTGTCTATTGTTAATTATTTTGGAGTCATTTAAAGGTTCTGTGCCAGTGATATCATTAACAAGGAGTCTAATGGAAATATTTTGTGTTTTATTTTATTTCAGAGTCACTAAGGTTATACAGGAGTAAACTGACAGCATTTGAACAGACTGAAATGTTAGATTTTCAGGAGACTTGGTTCTTAGGCTTAGAAGCTAAAAAAGTGGAGGGTGTGCAAGGAGCATCTCAAAATAATGGTTATGATGATGAAAATGGGTCTTATATTAAGGTAAGTCACTATAAACACCATAATCCCACTTTTATTCAGTATCAATCATACTTAATAGCTTTCATACACCATGAAAGATCTCACTTTTTTAAAGTTGTAGTCAGTATCAATCACATTTTATAATATCTGTCATACACCATGATCCCACTGTTTAGTCAGTATCAATCATATTTTATGATAGTTGTCATCGTCAGCTGTGACAATGAGATACTCAAACTGCACAAAATCTAAAACTTAATGTAGCCTATGGGAATGGTCACTGATCCTTCAAATAACATACATGAGTTCACATGGTGATAAAAATTAGGTTGTCATGGCGGCAGAGTCTACCACAAAACAATTTTTCAGGCTAGCGTATCAGAAACGTAATTTGTGCCCTAGTCAGGAGGACTTGTCCAAACAAACAACGTGAGATGCGTTATAACCTTTATACAGAATAAAAACACTACCCATGGTTGGACGTCAGAACATACTAGTCAGCTATTTCATGGCAGTCTAAAATGTGGCTAAATGAAATTATGACTTATAATAGAACATGTAATGTTACCAAATATGAGATTATGTTAGGACCAGCCGATGATTTCAAATGCCAACGGACACAATATTACAACATGTAGATACGATTACATGTCACGCTAAATCTACTGATGACAGATCTGCAGCTATTCATGAAGAGAGTTCAGTTTACAGTGCAATAATCTGTTGAGTCTATACTCAATCTACTTTATACAGCTTGGCCTTGAGAACTAGTCAGTGTATATACATTAGACATAACAATACAATTGTGTTTAACTACACAGATGATTATGAGATTTGGAGTTATCTCTGTTGTCCCAGTGTACTGAAAGTGTGTATTTACAATAGCATATTGTCTGTCGCCATCATGTGACCTATCTCTAGCTCTGTTGCCCCAGTGTACTGAAAGTGTGTATTTACAATAGCATATTGTCTGTCCCCATCGTGTGAGTGATCTCTAGCTCTGTTGCCCCAGTGTACTGAAAGTGTGTATTTACAATAGCATATTGCCAGTCCCCATCGTGTGAGCTGTCTCTAGCTCTGTTGCCCCAGTGTACTGAAAGTGTGTATTTACAATAGCATATTGCCAGTCCCCATCGTGTGAGTGATCTCTAGCTCTGTTGCCCCAGTGTACTGAAAGTGTGCATTTACAATAGCATATTGTCTGTCCCCATCGTGTGAGCTGTCTCTAGCTCTGTTGCCCCAGTGTACTGAAAGTGTGCATTTACAATAGCATTGTCTGTCCCCATCGTGTGAGCTGTCTCTAGCTCTGTTGCCCCAGTGTACTGAAAGTGTGCATTTACAATAGCATTGTCTGTCCCCATCATGTGAGTAGCATGGAACAAGTTAATGCAGAATTAATTATATAACATACGGTTGTCAGCCAATCAATAGAGAGTATTATTGTAGTATTCTTCAAGTATAGTACATTTCCTCAGTCTGCTAGTGTCAAAAAGTTACAGTACAATGTACCTATAGTATTTTTCATTATTATAAAAACCAAAACAATATTTCCCTGCTAGTTATAATATAACAGATCCAAGCCCAAAAACTAAATAAATCCCATTGCAAAATAGTTACATGAGTTGGATGTTTGACATACATGTATACAGATCTTTTGACAATAAGACTAGAACACTGTTACAAGAATGAATGTTCATGGGTTCATATAGTATCTACTCAAAATTCTCGCTATCTGCAATACAATTCTATGCATCGCTAAGGAGTCAAATGGAACGCAGTCTCGCGACCGCGCTTGCATTTGTCGACACCTACACTTCCGGTCGCCTATGTTTCTTCCCAACAGTTTAATTTGTAACAAATATGATAAACGCAAGTTTTAAGCTCATATAATTATGGAGGTGGGAAATTTAAATATGTACAGTATCTTTCCAGAGCAAAATTACAAGAGATGTCTACAACTGAAAATGGGAAAGAAACATTCCTGTGTATTAGCATAGCCGACCGGAAGTGTAGTTGTCGACATTAGAACGCGTTGTCGCGCGACTTCGTTCCATTTGACCCCACAGTGATGTGTAGAATTGTATTGCAGGTAGCGAAAATTACTTGGAAAAGAATCCCAAAGTTTCACTGCTGTCTCATCAATACTATTATTAGGGGTATACTACAATAGGCTGTTATCTTGTGTCTTGAAAGAGTCACATGAAACATATGCACTAGAAGTTCAGGGTTTGCTTCCAAGAAATCTTTTTGACAGAGTAGAAGTTTTTATTTGATACTAGAAAAATTTTGTACAAAAGACCGTATCATAAGGTATCGTCAAAAGAGCATCAAAACTTATGATTATACATTTAAAATGAATTATAGAAATGATGTATAATTTGTTTGGGTTAGCTAGTAGACATGACATCTTTAATGTTACCATGTCTTCACTTTGAAATCCATAAAATGTATTTTTTCAGTCAATATTTCAGTTTCAAACTCCCAACTCTGATGTAAAATGCAATCCATCTATAGGCTCCAAAAGGAATTATACTCCTTTCTAAAAAGTTATTCTAAAAACAAATCTCTAATGTTCGTGAACCGTAAATTATAAATCATAATGTTGCTACATAGACTAGCATGGCATTTCTAAAATTGGCAAGAAACAAGCGATTGTGATGAATATTATAATAGAGGGTGTCTAGACTTTACAAATCAGAGAGCTACTTAATTCAGAAGGAACTATGAATTATTTATCAACTCTCATCTTACCAATAAGTTTTTTGGCTCCAGTGGAAAGAACTTTGATCATGGTTGATTTTACACTGAATTGCTTACAAGAAGTATTGCATTATATATTATGACAATGATTAATATATCAACATTTAATGAATGAGTCATAACTGTCTACTGTATAATTCATAGACATAATTGTTCAACTTGAGATTGTCAATAAATAGTTGGTTTACCTAAGGTTTTTTTTGAGACCATGAGACAACATTGCCTGCTGTCTGTGTTAGCACGGTTGCTAGGGAGATTCATTAACTCAGATCTGCAGAGACTGCAAAAAACCTGTCCTGTTCACTGGAATTAGACTTCTGAATCAAATTACAGATGTCTTTCGATTCTTTCCATTTTTGCCTCTTTACAGAGTCTGACATTTCAAATGGATCATTTGAAATGTTGCCTTTTCATGTACTTTTTTGGCTTCACTGTGTAAACTGTAGATGAGAATACAACAACTAACTGTAGCATCATGTTAACGGGGCCTTAGTTTTCATATTACTACAGATTGTCAGCACATTTTATTCATTTTCTATTATTTGTAATGAAGTGAATAACAATGTGTCATGTGACATCATTCCATTATGGGTTATTTCAAATGATTGACATCATTACAGGCTACAAATAGTGTAGTTTGAAATGATAAGGTAACTTAGCTCTGTAACCTCCCCTCAGGCTAAAGTTATTTCAGAAATGCATTCAACAGGAAACCATAGACAGATGAAACATATACATCAGGAAATATGGACTAAACACAGTGAAACTAATAGTGCTGACGAATGATAATGGTACGGTTAACAGGTGTTCATACATTGCTTTAGCATTCAATTGTTGTAAATACTCAATGTGGATTGAAATTACATCAAACTTTGTTCATTTCACATACGTGTTAAGAATAGCAATCTAAATATGGATCGAAATTACATGAACCTTTGTCAATTTCACATACGTGTTAAGAATAGCAATCTCAATATGTGGATCAAATTACATGAACCTTTGTCCATTTCACATATGTGTTTAAGAATCACTATCTCACTGTGGATTGACATTACATCAACCATGTCTATTTCACATATGTGTTAGGAATTTCAATATCACCATTCCTATAGTCTCCATGGTTACAGTGAAATTATATCCCATAATGTCTATTGACTGTCACCTACTTAATTTGTCTGTGCAGAGAAACTTTTACTGTTATTGCAAATGTCAAGTAGTTGGTATATTTGTTAGATTTCAATGTCATGGTTTTATAATGTAGATCTGCGTTTGTAGTTATGTGTGCCTCTGAAGTAAAATGTTGAAACTTTTACTATTACTTTGTTCAAGAAAACTCAAATCCATTCTCATGAAAGAAAATCAGAGGTCACCATACAAATTATTGAAATATAGGGTATCATAATTAATTAAGTCAGATTAGAAAAAGTGTGAAATCATCTGCTCACAGGCATTGATAGTGATATAGAGGGGCAGGCATAGATACAGAGGAGAATGCATAAGACATAGGGGTAAGCATAGATATAGAGAGGCAGGGATAGAGACAGGGGGCAGGCAGAGATAGAGGGGAGAGAGGTTATTACTCCGCAGTAGAAGGATGGTGATAATGAGAATCCAATACTTGTGCTGGATACTATTTTAACTCTATGGAAAATCCCCCCCCCCCCCCAATTTTTTGGGGGGGATTTGAAAGGAACAGAAACAAGCTTTCTAAAGAGCACAGTTTGGAAAGGATTTAAGAACTGTGATTTTGGGGAAACTGATCCCTGATTCACATAATATTCTACCTTTGGTTGTTAAATTGCATTCTGTAGTGAGCCTGTTGATTTTGACCAGCTGACTGCAGGAAAGTCAATATGTATTATAAATTACAATTTAGAAATCAAATAAAATGATTTTTGTATGCAAGGCATTAACAGATGTAATCTTTTAAAAGTAAACAGTATATTTTAATGGGTTTACATTGTGTTAATATCATGAAATAACTTTGCAGGTGCAAGCTTACATGTAGATAAAACTAGGAATTTGTATAAAATATATAACATCTTATTTTATTTATTCATTTCTTTGTTTGTTTTTAAACTTTCTGTAAGTGTGGTTATTACAAAATAGTAATTTTGATTCATTTGTATGTAATGAATTTTATTTCTAGTATATATTTGTATGGTCATCACTTTACCAATAGAAGTAGGATGTAGGTTATGGCTGTCTGTTCATGAATGGATTTTGATAAAACTTTGTTAAAAGATCACCTATAAGACAACTAAGGTCAAGTTATAAGATATTGGGGCCAGGGGGTATATCGTTAATCTAGTGAAGATTTTAGTTTGAGAGCTATGGCATTAAAGGCAGCCATCATGCTTCGACCATTGAGGGCACCCTTCCTTGGTTTTTGAATGGTATAAATGACTTATTTAGAAACTGACCCAGCATTGACACTACAGAGATATGCATTGTAGCCTCAATCGTTGAGGGCATCATTCTTTGGTTTTTGAATGGTATAAATGGCCTACATGAAAATCTGCCCAGCAGTGGTACTGCAGAGCTTATACATTGAGTTCCCCTGTGTGCATTCTACATTTTGCTATATATATTTTCATTTAGTAAAGTACATTTCAATTCTAATATCTCTCTATTATCTGTCTGTTTCAGGTGCTACATGATCATTTAGCGTATAGGTATGAAATTCTAGAAGTTATAGGCAAGGGTTCTTTTGGTCAAGTTGTCAGAGCATTAGATCATAAAACAGGACAGATGGTGGCTGTCAAAATGATTAGAAACAAGAAGAGGTAAGAATAGATGTCACATGTCATCATTTACTATATCTTTTTACATGAAGCCATATTAATATTGTAGAAATTCTCCATGAATTTTTCATGATATGGACAAATTGTTTTATGAATTATTAATACAAATCCAGATTGAGAGATTGTCTCAAGGTATGACGAGACAATCTGATTATCAGATAATAAGGATTATGCCTATAACAGATAATATGATAGTTTTCATTCTTTTCCAATATGATATTCAATTGTTTTAATACTCTCTAAGTGTGACAGCTAGTTGTAGGGAGATTCTAATGATTGATATCCAAGACAGGAATACAAACTTTCCTGCATTATGTTTCACCTGTACACCCACATATTATGTGTGAAGTCATCATGCATGCATGCACACATGTATGTATGCATGGTACAGATGTATGTACGTATGCGTATGCACACTTACACACATACACATGCACGCACACATACATACATACACACACATATGCATACATACACACATATGCGTGCACACACATGCACTTACATATACACACAACACACACACACACACACACACACACACACACACACACACACACACACACACACACACACACACACACACACACAGCCAAAGGCATACATTTCTATCATGAACACATAAAGTCAATCTCTCTTTCCTGATAAATGTTATAACTTTTGAACTGTGATTAATTTCAGGTTTCATCATCAAGCCTTGGTGGAAGTGAAAATCTTAGATGCTCTTAGGAGGAAAGACAAAGACAACTCACACAACGTCATACACATGTTAGAGTACTTCTATTTTAGAAATCACTTATGTATTACATTTGAACTCATGGGGTAAGTATACAAACAGTAACCTTTCATGCTGTTATCAGCGTTCATTGACTGAAATTAACAAAAACTGTGAACATTTTGTGTCTGTCAGTCACCTATCCCATACTATATGATTGAATCACAAAAAAAACAAAACAGTTTTGTTATTTTGATCTTGAAGCAAAGTATTTTATTTAGAGGACACACTTTATATATAAACGTTTATGTGTAGTACATAGAAATCAGACAATCAGATTTCTCCGTCAGGCCACTAGGATTTGTGATATCTGTACATGGGTTGTTTTATTATGTCACATAACTTACTTGTACTGATTGATTCCTTTGCTGTACCATGACTAGAAAAACACTATCAATCAAAGAATTTTAAGTAGTACATTTGGAAGTCATGCTAATAACCATTGAAGAAGAAATGGTCAAGTAGATATTGTCAGTGAAATGGTAACTGATACAGTTGACAACTTTACTTACTTTAACAATGAAATGTAATCATTATGCAAAGCTGAAAGTTGTTGAGGAGAGAATAGATGTCATTGTTAACTTAAGGACATAAGTAAAATGCTTTGTTACTCTTTCACCTCCAGTGATGAATTTAAATTCCAAACTGGAGTCCTTGTGTTTCTATGGTTACAGTGTCTTAGAACTACACATTTGAATTGACTAAGGCTGACTTTATCCTCTGTGTTTGAAGTTTACTCATTATTTTCTCCTTTGTTTTTGAATTCACAGAATGAATTTATATGAACTTATCAAGAAAAATAATTTCCAGGGTTTCAGTGTTGCCTTAATACGACGGTTTGCATATGCCTTACTACAGTGCCTTCGACTTATTCACAAAGAAAAAATAATACATTGTGATTTAAAACCAGAGAATATACTACTAAGACAGAAAGGACAAAGTCAAATCAAAGTCATAGACTTTGGATCTAGCTGTTATGAGCACCAAAGAGGTCAGTATTATAGTCTTGTAACATTAGAATAGAACTTGATCCAGGATGTCTTAGGGTAGTGCCAGTGTGGTGTACTTGGGTTGTTTGCATGACTGTTTGCACTATGTCTTTACTTTTGCATGACTTGTGCTAATGGCTGTACTTTTGCATGACTGTTGTGCTATTCTTTATGGCTGTACTTTTAAATGACTGAACCACAGTGTGGCATACTTTGACTTAATTTTGCATGATTGCACATGGGCCATTATTTTCTGTAGCTATACTCTTAATTCACAAATGAAATGCTAACAGAGAGTGTGTACAGTAGGAAACACTGCATAAATGTACACATACTGAGTATCCATCATGGAACTCATGCAGCCTCCTTGTAATTATCATATATCAAAAGCTACATTTTCCACAAGAGAACATCAGCAAGTCACCACTCAAATCTGACCCCCACCTATATATGGAACACCATCAGCTACAAGCATGTAACTTAACCATAGCTTGTGACTGACCCCAAGTACGTGAAAGCCAACAACCACATCGTAACTCAACTGGTTTCTGACATTCAATTATTTGCATCACATACAAGATAGTGTGTATACTACCTACGTGACTGCACAATTGTTGTGGGTCACTACACATTGGCAACAATTGGTTTTGTTCTTATACACACACATTAAGGTGGTCACCCAGTTGTTAACTGCCTGCATGGGTACAATAACATATAACACATAAATGTGAAGAACTCTGACTTAGCTTTTTAACACTGTAGCATAGAATAATTAAAGCCTATAATAATTATCATCATGGCTGGCACAAAAACAATCCTAATCTCATGTGTTTCCTTCGTTCCGTGTTGTGTACAAATTGGAAAGAGTACACAACTAATAGCTCTAACAATGTGAATGTTTGGCATAGTGACAGGTGTAAAGAATTGCCACTAGAGGGCGCTAGTTAACTCAAGTTAAAGACAACCATTGATAGCTTACATAGAAAATAAGCCAGTATCTTACCTAAGTTCAAATTAATAATGCCAATTGAGAAGTTTGAACAGCAACTTATTGCTAAAGTTCAAATAAACCTCTAGCATGTTTTCTGACACCAATATATTTCAGAACTACTGAACCATTAGTATTTTACCTAAATGCAAATATGGGTAACAATAAGTATGTCTGTATAGTTTTATGTGCACGTACTACATATCAAATTTGTGTATGAAATAAATGTATTAATGTATAATAATTTGTATGTTACAGTCTATACATATATCCAGTCAAGGTTCTACCGTTCACCAGAAGTGATTTTAGGATTGCCATACGGCATGCCTATTGACATGTGGAGTTTTGGCTGTATACTAGCAGAGCTTTATACAGGATACCCTATCTTTCCAGGGGAGAATGAAGTAGAACAGTTAGCCTGTATTATGGAGGTAGGAAGCTAGGGTACATGTATTGGGGGGGGGGGGGGGGATCTGGCAAAACTTGCATAGATGTCCATACACTGTATATTATAATATATAATACTATATTATTCTTACTAATAACTTAATTGGGAACTCTGATGCATTTTACTGTATAAAAACAGTCTGTCTCAGGATTCTTAGAATTAACACAGCGTGATAGATGCCAAATCACACTCTGTCTTTTTAGCAGTTAATATATACATTGTGTTTGTGATTTTAGAGAACATTTCTATTCTTTTGTCTAAAAAGTGATATATTATTGAGTGACCTGGTGTTCTGTTAAGAGGGTGAAAACCAGTCAAAGTGTTAAGTCCCTATATCTAGAGGGACTGTGGTTTAGATATCTCTAGACTTCAGGTTTTTTGTGACTTATAATATATCCACTTTTGTATGATATATAACATATAACACTTAATTATTTTTTGTCTTCACTTCATCAGATTATGGGACTGCCACCAAATAACCTTATAGATGATGCCCAGAGAAGGAGGCTTTTCTTTGGTATGTAAGCTAAAAATGAATAAATAATGCTGACCCATCAGTTTTCTTCTATGCATGTGAAGTAAAAAGTGGTAAAGGGCAACTTCCTGCAAAGTTATAGTGTGATATATTATGCCCACAGGCCTGATGATTTTGTAGAATTCAAAACTTGTCAGGTGACTGGTTAGTGGTAATGATGTCATAGTCAGGTGACTGGTTAGTGGTAATGATACATCAGTTTGTGTTTTGGTTGGACAAGATGCTCTACATTTACATTACACTGACAAAAAATACCAAATATAACATGTCCAGATGATGTGTGTTGTCAATACATACATTGTATGTAACGCTGAACATTGTATACATTCCTTTATAATCATTTGACATTGTGTTATTCTCTAACAGATTCCAAGGGCAACCCAAGGTGTATTACAAATAGTAAAGGAAAGAAGAGGAAACCCAATTCTAGGGATATAACACAGGCTATCAGAACTAGTGATCCCCATTTTGTGGACTTTGTCAAAAGATGTCTGGAGTAAGTCATTCTTCCAATCTATTTGTGTTCATGCATAAAACTTAAAATTCATGAACTTTTAGCTTTGTCAAATTGCTATGTCACTGTTACTGTGGAAATGTTTGAATGAATGGTCACATTTGATACACATAAATTTATCAAAATAGTTGAAAGGGAATACTAGTGTACTGATTATATGTACATTGTACATGATAAATAATGTTCTATTTCATAATACATCTGTACATTGTATACATGCACATGAACCAAACAGCTATGTTTTCATAATATTTGAGAGTTAACTTCGAAATTCTCCACTTTCAATGTACTGTTAACAGTGTTACAAATTGGATCCTGAGTTTAGTCTAATTGTATACTGTTTGTTTACAGATGGGATCCCGCTAAACGTATGACACCTGATGAAGCTATACAGCATGACTGGATCTTAGAGGGTAAACCATTGAATAGGAGTAGAGAGTCTAGACATTCTACCAGACATAGATCATCATTTAATACACATATGCCATCTATACATGCAGCACCAAAAGAAAGTATAGATGAAACTGTAGAGAGTGCAGGTAAGTTTTTTAATACAAAAGTTGTTATTATGTATCACTTTGCAGGTGAGTTTTAATACAAAGTTGTTACTATGTATCACTTTATGAAATTCCAAAGTTGCAAACATTTATTAGACTCAAGCAGTGTAATGTAATATTATCATACTATTGAACTTTTGATTGACAATGGTTGATAAGTTTGGACAGACCTAGAGATAGATAAGGGTTGGCAGAGATGGCCAGATAGGGCAGAGGGCCAAACATATGGACAGACAGATGGACAAGGGAAGGAGAAAGATGGTTGATCATTGTTGTTTTGTGCCTTGCAGACAAATCAGTAGAAGAAGAACCTCGTAGCAAAGCCAAGGACAAGAAAAGTAGCAAAACAAAAGAGAGACTACAACCAATAGGAGCCCCTGATTCAGGAGAGATGAAAGACCCAGTAGATAAACCTGTCAACAAAGTCAAACCATTGATAGCGTCAGAACCCAACGACAACAAACCTGCTGATACTGAAGCAGAGCTGAAAACTGCCATTCAAGCCAATGATAAGACAAGTGAGAAAGTGGAACAGGCAACGGGAGGACAGTTCTTACCCCCTATCATATAGTACTGGAGTAGCAATATAAACAGAAATCAGTTGAAATACAAACGAAAACAGCATTATATACTCTCTCAAAACTATTTACATGGACTGTATTGATATGATAGGACTCACAAGAGCAATATGTAAATATTTTTAAAAAAAACTTCTTTGCTGTATAAAGAGAAAGACGAAGAGTACAGGGATGTCGGGGAAGCGCAATTTACAAGTCCAGATTGAAAATATCTCCTGCTGAGCCTGTTACTTGCTAGAGTGTCAACATTTTAACCCTATCTCTTGCACTGTTCTTCATTTTTATGCCAAGTCACTGCGTGTTCCTTGTAATTATTCATGTCGCATTAAAACTGAGTGCTTTTAATTCTCCCAATGAACTACTTCTTCTTTTTTCAATGCTGTGTTTTTATTTACATGTCCAATAGTTCTTTACAAGTGTAGACTTTTTATCATTGAATTCATAGCCAGAAAGAGGTCTTGTATTGTATTTTACTGCTTCAAATCAGAAAAATTGTACAAATTTGAAATGATACATTTTTTGTATAATAATCTGATACATTTTGTGTATAAATATGTGTTTGTAAATTTTGAAGTGCAATGAATATATTTGTAGTCCAGATATGTCCTTTTCATGTACATTTCAAATCCAAAAACCATGTATTTTAAGAATTTTGTACATTGTAGCCCTGATTTTAAATCAAGTTAGAGCAAAGAGAGTTGGTTTTTCAGATTTATAATGTACAAGAAAAGGACATGTACTTTTTTTTTCATGCACTCCATCACCTTTGTAAATATGCAACAATTTTAAAATGTGGAGAATGACAAAGAATGAGTTCTTTTATGGAATTGTATTTTTGTATCCTTATAACATGTGTGAATCCAGTCACATTTACCCAGCATTGATAGCTTTGAATCTAAACCGATCCATGTATGTCAATATTACAAATTGGTGCAAACTTATCAGCATTTTTTAAAGAGAATTTATTGTCATATCTATCTATGTATGTATGTAATTAATCTATCCTACCTATATCAAACCACCGACAGACACGTATATCAATCCGTCCAATGAATTATCCATACCAGTATTCTACTTCATTTCCAATTATCAGTATTGTGGGATTTCAAGTGTTCTCTTCTTCAAAAAAATTATTATGAGTAGTAGTAAGTCTGTAGTCTGTATATAGGTATGCCATGACAGGGTGCCCTCACACATCGGTCAACCCATTATAGATAAAGAAGACCTGTGAGGGTGGTCAGACACACAACGTATCCCACAGTCTAACAAGTCAGCTGATCACAACGTAGTGAGTAGTACTAGCAAATCAGCTGATTAGAGTAGTGAGTAGTACTAGCAAATCAGCTGATTAGAGTAGTGAGTAGTCTAACAAATCAGCTGATTAGAGTAGTGAGTAGTACTAGCAAATCAGCTGATCACAGAGTAGTGAGTAGTATTAGCAAATCAGCTGATTAGAGTAGTGAGTAAGTTTGAGCAAATCAGCTGATGTGGAAAATGTATATGACACGTACAACACTTCTGTATTATGTAGATTTAAATGACTGTATTACAGAACTCAGACTGGAACTACCACTCAATATTGCACAGACAAAGAATTTACATGACAAAAGATACATTGTTATGTAAATCTTCTTATAACCTCTAGAAATCACACATTGGAGCTCCACCACTAGACAACGAAATGTAGATAATGACATTTGTATCGTTGTTGTGTATAACTGAGTCTTGTTCTCCAGAACTTACAGGATTAGAACTGATATCTACCCTGTAATGGCTTTGGTAGGAGAAGTGAATTTACATATCAAAATAATATATTGTTATGTAAATAACCCTGTTGTAGTCCGAAAATCACCTACTGGACTGTCTACTCAGTATTTTGTTGAAGAGACGTATTATCCTAAATATAACCAATACACCAGTATTTGCAATGTTGGACAAAAAAAGGCAAACATTAGGGTTATACACACTATATACATAGAGTAGAGTTACAGTCAACATACTTTATATATAGTTCAATCCATGCACAGTAGTCTGAATATGCAAAGTTGTGGATGTTAATTAAGCCGAATCTAATGTTTTTATAATATTCACAGGATGATATCAGTTCATATATTTGTAGTTGAAATCAGATGTTGATGTTTAATCATATATTGATTGACTACATCACAAAGTAAGTTGTATATTTGACCTTGCTGTAATATTCATGCTCCACATCCAGAGATAGATTAATTACCTGTGCATGCATATTGCAGTGGTGTAGATACTACAGGGGTGTTCACCGACAGAGATTGCTGTGCAGCAATTGTACATCAGCTGAATTGCAGCAGTGACAGCCGAACAGTTGTTACAGAGTTGTAAACAGCCCTGTTACAGGCGTGTATTTGGCAATGGTGTGACCATTACAGGGGTGTAAACACAGTCATTCAGTACACATCAGCTGAAGTGCAGTGGTGACAGAGCTGTTATGTTGGTGTGATATAGCCCTGTTACAGGTGTGTATGTCATGTACAATGCTGTGACCACTACAGGGTGTTCCTACATATCAGCTGAACCTGTTCACTGCTGCAGCAGTGATAGAACTGTGGCATAGATGTAATATCCCTGCTATAACCTATATACAATACATTAACCCTACCCACCTAAGCTGTAAATACAACCCTGTTCACATGTGACCATGACCTCTGACCCCTGATGTAGTCATAGTGGAGATGTTGTGAGTTACTGTAGAAAGATGAAGACAGTTAGTTACATAAAAGCATTCAACATAGATTTAAACATGAAAAGAATTTTCAGCTCAAATAGGAATCTCAGCTTATATCATACTAATAATTCTTAACATTTAGTTGTAGACATTGAAGAGAGTCTAATTCCAACATCCACGATTTAACCCAACATAGTGAAATTTAGTAATCTGGAAACTTAAATATAAAGATGATATTGAATACTGGCATGAACTCAAATAATACTTTCTTTACAAAATGTCTGTACTTAAATTGCTGTTCAGTTGGTTTGATAACTTCTATATCGCTGTTCAATTTTTACCGTGAGTTTTAATAGATACCCTTATCGGAAATAATCCGTCCAGTCATGCGTTGTCCTTTTCAGGTCATGAACTCTTAGAAAGTTCAGCTTTTTTTAACTTGACAACACAAGACGATTGTTTGGTGTGTGAATGTATTACAGATTGTCCGCAGTATATATAATATTTGTTCTGAAAAAAAGGTGAAAAAAATATCAAAATTTTATGCATAACTTTTAAAAGTCAAAGGGATGGGTAAAATGTACACAGATAATTTCAGTGATTTTTTAAAGAAATTTTGAGTTGTAACCCGAAAGTTATAAGTTTTGCGTCGTAACCCCAAAGTTATAAATTTTGCGCCGTAACCCCAAAGTTATAAATTTTGTGTCGTAATCCCAAAGTTATACATTTTTGTAATTGAATGAATTATTAGTCAGAGTATATTTATAATCTTTAACCTGTTGACACCCCCACACCCAAGGTCAAAGGTCATTTTAATGATTAACTTGTCCCCACCCCAGTTATTTTGTGTAACCCTGTGTTCTGCTATGTTAGGGTTGTCCATTGATAAGGAAAAAGAAATATATATATAAAGTAAAGAACACATGTAAGTTGTGATTAAAATAACGTTATCCAATATATGGGACTGATTAACAGACATATTTTATTAACTTGGTTTACCACTTTCAGTTCAGATGGTGACATTTCTCTCTCGTATATAGCAAGTCTTGGAACCTTATCTACCCATTCTTTTCAGTCATTTGGTATAGCCATATAGTATGATACTGATAGACTTGTCTATTGACAGGAGATAAGGGGGTGATCAGGAAAGCCCAAGAACTAAAACAAAACTAAATCTAGGTGAAGTTAACTAATCAAGTCTGTTTTCATGTTGATATTGAATACACCACAGTTCAGAACTAAATTTATTTTAGTGTCATTTTGTTTGGTTTATATTGTATATGTAAAAAACATTTACATTTACTCTTAATTCCTGAAATATATATATATATATATATATATATATATATAATCATAATACACTACAGACAGAGTCCTCAAATTTTGCTAGAAAAATGATAAATAAATGATTCATTGACATTATTTTATTGTTAAACCTACACTAGCTGGAACTGGACTATTGATTTTTTTAATCGGACAACCAGCAATATATTCACTGAAATTTGTTAAAATACCAATAATTAGACATTATACATGTCAATTAGAGATCTATTTTATGTATAAGTAGTACAGTAATAAGTTGAAATTGTGATTCATTGGGGTGCTGATTTTTGGGTGCGGACCTAAAAATCATTCTGATTGGATACATTGCACCATACTATGTGTACTGTTACACAAATACCTTTACCAACATGTGATTCAATACTGGTCAGGATGTGTTGAATTCCTAGTATTAATTCATTATATCTAAGAAAATAGCTAGTTTCAAAAACATTCCAGTAGCAGCTAGTGTAGGTTTAAAAACTCCAATTATTTCTGTGTACCTTTTTACCGTTATTAAGATAGCACTCATTGATTAAGACCGTCCAGAAATGAGAGAAAGTTCTTCAATTTTTCATATAAAACGAGAGAAGAAATGTCCGACTTCTGAACTGTGTCCTTTTAATAAAGATGTTTATCTTTACCTATGACTATACTTTTAAGCTATCATTAGTACCAGTGAATATGACGGTATACAAACTAATACTTTATGATTCAATAGCCTGGGTTTTTCTTCTTTGTATAGGTTATCGTGATAGAGAAATATCATTTCTATCCACTACATATCATTTCGTAAACTGTAATTGCTCCAGCTTGGATTTTATTTCATATTTCTACATTGAAATACTTTCCATGGTATTTTAATTCAGTACAGGAATTTTTTAATTAAGTTATGTTAATGTTTGAATTAACAGGAAATTTTATCACTTCTAAAGTATAATGTTGTATAGATAATGTCATTATCATGGAAATATGTTAATTACAATACATTCAAATTTAATAGTGTTATGACATTACCATGGAAATATGTTAATTACAACACTTCTGAACTATGATGTCATTTATATAATGTCACCTTGGAAACATGCTAATTACAAAGACAATACTAAAAATAAGGGTATAACTGTACCTTACCGTCCATTAAACAAACTCAGTGTACTAGTGCCTTGTGACACAAACTTAAAAAAAACCCCAATATTTTATTTGACCTGATTCTGTTAGCACTGTACTTAGAGTTCATTATCTAGAATGATAGAATGTGTAGTAATTCTAGTCCTGTACAGTGTTTGTTAGTCAGAAAGTGTTATAGCAATCTATAATCAACACATTAACCAGGTAAACCTATACATATACATCCGTCCAGATTCCAGTATGTCCTAACTCGCAGTCAGCAATATCCAATATCATAGACAATGTACTGTGGATGTGTAAATCCTAGTAGCCCATTTGTGGCAACTTTAGAACCCCCCCCCCCCCCCCCCCCCTCAGTTCTGTCTTGTGGACAAAGGAGAAAGTGTCCTCAGTCTCATAAGTGCTCTCTTAAAATGTATCACCTTATATCTTCTGGACTAGAAAACAGATTCAGGTCCAGATAGGTGAAATTTTGTAAAATTTTTGTTGTATGTATTTGTACAGAACTTTAAATACTGAATTCTTAAAACATATTGTACGAGGTTAACACCACAATAAGCTATACACATTGTCCCCCCCCCCCTCAGAAATAATATTTGTGAAACGCTGTATAATTAAGTGTCTTGATGTAAAAATTACAAGGGTACAATATTGCCTTGATCTGGTTATGAAATTTTCAAGGGTCCAATTGCCTAGATCATATGGTAAAAGTTAGAAGGGTCCAAGTGTGTAGACCGTGCGGTAAAGTTACAAGGGCCTAGATCCCATGATAAAAGTGGGTTGGTTTGTTACATTTTTTAAGTTATTAAGTTACAAGCTGAGCACATTTCACATATTGTTCACACCTGCTTGTTTTTATTTCCTCATCATTCCATGCTGCTGTTATTTTCTATTCCAGTGTGTTAATTGTTGGAAGAACACATTTATTTGGAGATAGTCATCATTTATGTTGCACTTTCATTTTAACCAATAAAATGATGACTGTTCACATATACTAAAAGACTTGTCTTCTGTGTGTATATTGGTATGACTGTGAATGTGTATGCGTTCATATGTATATTGGTAGTCTGTAAGGTACGCTATGTAGGGGCACCCTCACACATCGGCCAACCCCGGTAAGGGTGGAACGTCACGACGTATCTTACAGTCTAGTATATTGGAAGACTATTCATGGAAGACTTCAGGTGTGTGTGTGTGTGTGTATTGGTTTGAGCATGTGTGTGCACGCGTGCATGTTTGCGTGTGTGGAATGTGAATGTGTAACGAAATTCATAGATCACTTTTTAAATAGTCTGTCGATGTCACTGGACTTGTGACTCCCCTACACTCATTCACAGAGATAGTGAAAGAGTGTAGCAGAGTCACAGATTCAGTCTATAGACAGGCTATAGTGAATGAGTGTAGTAGAGTCACAGATTCAGTCAGTAGACAGGCTATAGTGAATATGTGTAGTGGAGTCATAGATTCAGTCAGTAGACAGGCTATAGTGAATGAGTGTAGTGGAGTCACAGATTCAGTCAGTAGACAGGCCATAGTGAATGAGTGTAGTGGAGTCATAGATTCAGTCAGTAGACAGGCTACAGTGAATGAGTGTAGTGGAGTCATAGATTCAGTCAGTAGACAGGCTATAGTGAATGAGTGTAGTGGAGTCACAGATTCAGTCTGTAAACAGGCTATAGTGAATGAGTGTAGTGGAGTCACAGATTCAGTCTGTAAACAGGCTATAGTGAATGAGTGTAGTGGAGTCATAGATTCAGTCAGTAGACAGGCTATAGTGAATGAGTGTAGTGGAGTCATAGATTCAGTCAGTAGACAGGCTATAGTGAATGAGTGTAGTGGAGTTATAGATTCAGTCAGTAGACAGGCTATAGTGAATGAGTGTAGTGGAGTCACAGATTCAGTCTGTAAACAGGCTATAGCATTCTCACAAACCAGAGCTGTTATTTCTTCCGCTACACTTCAAAATAACAGTGGGACGGCGCGATATGAACGGTGTCGTAAAACAGGCCATGGTTTGCAATGATAGGCTTTAGTGAATGAGTGTAGTGGAGTCACAGATTCAGTCAGTAGACAGGCTATAGTGAATGAGTGTAGTAGAGTCACAGATTCAGTCACAGGCTATAGTGAATGAGTGTAGTGGAGTCATAGATTCAGTCAGTAGACAGGCTATAGTGAATGAGTGTAGTGGAGTCATAGATTCAGTCAGTAGACACGCTATAGTGAATGAGTGTAGTGGAGTCACAGATTTAGTCAGTAGACAGGCTATAGTGAATGAGTGTAGTAGAGTCACAGATTCAGTCAGTAGACAGGCTATAGTGAATGAGTGTAGTAGAGTCACAGATTCAGTCAGTAGACAGGCTATAGTGAATGAGTGTAGTGGAGTCATAGATTCAGTCAGTAGACAGGCTATAGTGAATGAGTGTAGTAGAGTCATAGATTCAGTCAGTAGACAGGCTATAGTGAATGAGTGTAGTAGAGTCACAGATTCAGTCACAGGCTATAGTGAATGAGTGTAGTGGAGTCATAGATTCAGTCAGTAGACAGGCTATAGTGAATGAGTGTAGTGGAGTCATAGATTCAGTCAGTAGACAGGCTATAGTGAATGAGTGTAGTGGAGTGACAGATTTAGTCAGTAGACAGGCTATAGTGAATGAGTGTAGTGGAGTCACAGATTCAGTCAGTAGACAGGCTATAGTGAATGAGTGTAGTGGAGTGACAGATTTAGTCAGTAGACAGGCTATAGTGAATGAGTGTAGTGGAGTCACAGATTCAGTCAGTAGACAGGCTATAGTGAATGAGTGTAGTGGAGTCACAGATTCAGTCAGTAGACAGGCTATAGTGAATGAGTGTAGTGGAGCCACAGATTCAGTCTGTAGACGGGCTATAGTGAATGAGTGTAGTAGAGTCACAGATTCAGTCACAGGCTATAGTGAATGAGTGTAGTGGAGTCAGAGATTCAGTCTGTAGACAGGCTATAGTGAATGAGTGTAGTGGATGCATAGATTCAGTCAGTAGACAGGCTATAGTGAATGAGTGTAGTGGAGTCATAGATTCAGTCTGTAGACAGGCTATAGTGAATGAGTGTAGTGGATGCATAGATTCAGTCAGTAGACAGGCTATAGTGAATGAGTGTAGTGGAGTCATAGATTCAGTCTGTAGACGGGCTATAGTGAATGAGTGTAGTGGAGTCATAGATTCAGTCAGTAGACAGGCTATAGTGAATGAGTGTAGTGGAGTCACAGATTCAGTCAGTAGACAGGCTATAGTGAATGAGTGTAGTGGAGTCACAGATTCAGTCAGTAGATAGGCTATATTGCCAACTTCATTTACTATATACCCATACTGAGAATAAGTACACTTGAGGAGGTTGGTATGTATCTTTTTGGTAAAGTCCATCAAGTTAAAGGAGCTTATAGTTGACAAATTCATTTACATATCCAAACACATTCAATAACATTAAAAAACAGCAAAACAAAAGAAAACACACTGGTATTAGTTGATATGAATCCTTTTAATAAAGTTCATCAATTTACTGTGACAGAAATCTCTAGACTTGAGCACCCAAAACTACCTCATAACAAGAGAGAATGTTTTAAATTGCATGATTGCGTAGAATTGTACAAGTAACACTGGAGGGATACGCCTCTGCTTTCATTTCTCTTGTCAACATTACAGTGGAAATCATAATTGTGTTCAGTTTTTCGTAATCAAACCTGTTTTGATAAGGCCAAAAAAAAAGTTGTTTGGTTCCGGTTACCCGACCCCATCTAGTTTTTCACTACTGACCCTAAACTCTTTTTTACGTATTCAAGAAAAAAATAATAAAATTGCGAAAACTGTGAAGTCTCTCAAGAAATAGTGGATGTGGAAACTGACATCAACTATAAAAAGACAATACATAACTGTTCTTCCAATCTGTAATGGCTGTACATCTGATGAGAAGAAACCAATAACACAGAGACCATATGAAAAACAATGGAAAACCTAACTACCTGAACTAGACACTCACATATGAAAAAAAAATTTAAAAAAAAAAATAAAAAAATAATAAATATACACCTACCCCACCTATTCTAAAATTGAGCATAATCGGAACCACACACTTTTTTTAGGCCTAAGGTCACATTGAACCAAAGAACATCAACAAAAATTTAGATAAGTAACCTCTGTGTAAGTAATAGACCACAGTGAGTATGCACGACCAGGTCTACATTGTAAGCTTGAGGGAGTTGCATCATTTGAATTTTGCACTGACTGTTCATGGTACAGATCTGGTTGTACTTACCTATGTCAGTTTATTTGTACACTACTTGGACACTGGTTAATTATCTCAGTTTTTTGTTGATGTTTCTTAGTTGAATGTGGCACTTATAAAACATGTTTTGTCATTGAAACTAAATGCACTAGTGATTTCTGCTGTAACAACTAGTAATATACAAACAAACATAAAAATACAGAATTTTGATGTCCATATGATATAAAATCAGTTTTTAAAAGTCAAATACTTGATACTTTATACATTTATTGTAATGTACGTAGTCAGGAAAATGGTGAGAAGAAAGTTAGTTTGAAGTAGACTGAAGAAGACTTTGATAAATTTGTAAAACTACATATTAATTAAAATGTAAACTAGAATTAAAGATGCACAAGTTGCAACTAGAATGTATTTTTGAAACTGCCAGATATAATAACTTACTTGTAATATCATATTGAATAACACCATCTTTGTGTAGCTGTACACACAACATGGTACAATCAATCCAATCAAATTTATTTTTGGGTCCGCACCCAAAAATCAACACTTTGATGTCATCAAGATTTCAACCTATGCCTACTACTTATGGATAAAATCAACCTGTAATTATTGGTGCCAGTACTCAATGACTGAATGGTTGATTGTCTGATTGATAAAAATAATGCTCCACTTACAGCTAGTTCAGTAATATAAGACTCAATTGACTCTATTTACACACCAATAAATCCATGAGTTTGGTCCTTTGGTTTGCAGTAAGTGATTTAAATGAGTCTGAAAGGTACACTGTGTAGGGCGCCCTCATACATCAGTCAACCTGTAGGAGCAGACCTAGACTGTCGAGTGAGGTGACGACTTTAGTTTTAGATAAAACGTGGCAAAAAAGGCACAAATGACTGTCGACAGTCTAGAGTACTGAGACCATGCTGGATGTCCACATACATCGGTCAACCTGTTGGAGCAAACCAGTGTGAGGTCAAAGTGACACAACGTATCTTGCAGTCTATTTAACGTACAGCCCACAGCAATGAATCCATCAGTCTAGTCCTGCATGTCTGAACATTTAAATTGTCTTGTTTGTACAGACTATAAGCTAGTTCATATTAGCCTGCCCTCTATGGTCAGATCCAGTGTATCTTTCAGTCTCAGTTTGTAACGAGAATTCTGATTGGTTAGATATAAGTGCAAAGCTTGTATGGGATTTATATTGGGAGTTGTTTACACAAAGTGAGATGTATAAAATGTCGATGCCGATACAATGGTCAAAAACTGTAGCCATGTAATACAGCAACGAAAGCAAATCAGATTCTTTTCCCCGACCTGATTTTAATAAAATTGGGCTAACTGCCCTCTATATTTTTCCACTTCACTAAATATATACTATGATTTTGCATACTGGTTGCAAACACAAGTCCTTTTTCTTGTTGGAAACTAAATCCGTCCAGCCATGAAGCATTCCCGGCAAGAAAGCTGGAACCTCTCTTAGATCTCCGATATGCTGGAAGATGAAACTTGCAGACAAGTTCGCCAGTCTTTGCTTGGACTACGCATAAATTGTTCTGATCTAGTAGCAATGCGAAGACACCCCCTATACCAAGCAATGCACAACTTGCTATGTCATTGCAGTGAAGAATTCTGCCAAATCAAAAGAAAGAGAGGGTAAATGAAAATTTTAGTCTAAGAACAAAGTTTTGTAACCATAACAACAAAGTGAAATGTACCTGGAATACCAAGTTAACACTAAATAATGAAATCACTGCATAATCACAGTCTCCAGTAGATGGATTATAACATTGCATTCGTTTCCATAGTAACTATGTTACTGTCCTATTGATTGTTGGAATTATGAACAATATATTCTCCATTATGGTTGTAATAACCTGATTTATCCAAGACGGGAATGGGGGGGGGGGGTGAGTTGGGATCATATGGGGTTTAAAGAAATGAATGTTAAAATGAAGAAGAGGAGAAGGGCATGGAAATCAAAGAGATAAATCCAGTACTAGTTTGTGAAGTGTGTGTGTGTGGAGGGGGGGGGGGAGTTGTGAGGGGTTGATACACAGTGTGATATGCATGGGGATGAGGGGTGGGGTACAGTGTGTAAACACCTACCTTAATAGATCTAAAGTCTTGAAATTCCACACATGGATACCAACATCTGATGCACAGCTGATAAACTGACCATCAAACTGTAGATGAGGTTGTAAGTATTGACTACAATCACAATTGTTAGACAGTGTCAGTGTTTTTAAACTTTCTGTATTGACTTCAGAACCAATCGGCCAAATCTATGTAAGTCAAAAATACAGAAATATTAGCACTTTATGTGAAATATGTCATTTTACTTCTAAATTTATTACGAACAACGATTTTCATTTTGTGTCGTTTTCCCTCTGAACTGAAATCTTAAATCTCAATTACAGTGATGTTTACAAAGACTATAAAGATATTGGTTCTGATCTAAAAACTGATCTAAATCTCATGGGTCCGTGAAAGAATATGAGATTGAAACATTTGGTTTTAATGCTTGTTAATCATATATCACATAGCATAGGTTCTACAGACTTATAGTTGACTTTAAATCTAGTGATTATACTCCCTCACCTAGAATGATCTGTATTTTAGCACAACATTCTGTGTTGAATTGTAAATTACCAACAAGAGCTGTGTTTAAACCCAATAGGAACTTGTAATCCAGACTGAGCATGCTCAGACACAAAGGACCATGGGATTATCTGTAGTTATCGTTTTACCTAATCTGAAGCTATCAATAGCATAAACCTCCTATAATGGTCAGGGTAACCATGACGACATTATTTGTGGTTACAAACAATGTAACCATATTGTTTACAATATTGATTGATTCATATTTATCATCACATTTCCCATGATGCAACATTCAGGATATTCAAGATGGCAGGTTTGCAAGTTCCATATTGGAGTGTTAATATAAATAAACCTTTGAGTTATCAAGTTATGTTTACACGCGCCTTAATTTCAGACAGGAAAGTGCTGTTAGTTCCACAACTACACTAATTGTGTGAATGAAGTCTTTAATTACAAGTGCCTGTAAATGTTTGATGGCTAATACTGACATGTGCTGTTGATTCATCTGTTACTACGCATACTCAACGTGATGTCTAGCTAGATTTGTGTGTAGAATAACGGATCGCCTTAGTCACTGATATGATTGCTAGTTTCAGAGGCTATGACAAACCTCTAGTCTATAGCATAGGTTAATTCCTTATCCTTACCTTAATTTCATTTTTGTCCATACTTATCAACACAGAGTCACCACAATTATGAAATACAGACTCCACGGTACATTTACGTAACAACACCTAGTGAAAAAAACATCAAATTAATAAAAAGACATGATATATGACAATGAATAAAAGTGATAACAGCCCACTGTAATTCTCCCCTGGTGATGCTTGTGAGACATTCCAAAACTTGTTTGTCTCTGTGAGTAGAAATATTCATATCTAGCACATAAAATACCCCAGTATACATGTAATGGAAACGATTGGCATTGTCTCATTAAAAACAATGAGATATGTAACCCAGAAGGTATAGACTCCACCATTCTGATAGTAGTCTGAGAGATGTTTTACACTGAAGGGAATAAGCACTTAGGAGTCATGAATATACATTGTTCAACCATGAATAATCATTTCTGCTGACTCTCATGATGCAATAGCCTACAGCAAAGATACCCTATAAAGGCACAAAATCAACTTGATGTTTCTCTGAAATTCTCGCTATCTGCAATACAATTCTATGCATAGCTAAGGAGTCAAATGGAACGCAGTCTCGCGTCCGCGCTTGCATTTGTCGACACCTACACTTCTGGTCGCCTATGTCAATACACGTGAATGTTTCTTCCAAACAGTTTAATTTGTAACAAATAAGGTAAACGCAAGTTTAAGCTCATATAATTATGGAGGTGGGAAATTTAAATATGTGCAGTATCTTTCCAGAGCAAAATTACAAGAGATGTCTACAACTGAAAATGGGAAAGAAACATTCCTGTGTATTAGCATAGCCGACCAGAAGTGTAGTTGTCAACATTAGAACGCGTTGTCGCGCGACTTCGTTCCATTTGACTCCACACTGATGTGTAGAATTGTATTGCAGGTAGCAAGAATTGCAAGTAGCTGTAGGTGATGTAAAATCACGACATGACTCTCAAGAACTGGTAGTTAATGAACTATATCTATATTTCCTGGAATGGTGTTCCCCTTTAGCAATTATATACAGTAGCCTTACATGACTTTATAGTGATATAAGATTGTCTGAAAAGTATTCAAATATTCTCTTCCTCTGAAAATGTCATTTTCTACAATATTACACAACAAGACATGCCATGATGTAACAGTGCCCTCACAGACCACTGAACCACTTTAATCAAGACTGCTGAATTGCAGAAGAACACAACGTATCTATAAGATAATAAGTCAAACAACAAATTATATCAAGAAAACCACCTACCTGTGTTACCCATTCACTGTGTCCATTTAGTGTATTATAAAGATCTCCAGATACCAAGGACCATATTTTCACTGTCCTGTCAGCAGATCCACTGACTATCAGACCCAAATCATCACTAAAATCGACACTAAACACTTGAAAACAGAAAGATGATTTACATCAGTGAAGTTAGAGGATCCTAATTATTCTGCTACTTAACTCACAGGAAATAAGTAAGCAAAAAATCAGGAATATTTTTTTCCTTTATGATGATCTTGGGTTGTGATTTTGGCAGTATGTTAAAGGGACACAAGCTCAAGTTGATATGAAAATTGCTAGTATAAAGAAAGTAACAAAAACGTTCCTATGTTAATTGGTACAAATGCAACCAATGACAACAAATCTCACCAGCTCCAGTGTGTCCGATCAAATGCTGTGTTCTTTCTCCGGTCCTCATATCCCAGCATGCAATGGTGTTGTCAAATGAAGCTGTAATTAATTTTACGTTGTCAAATTTGATATCAGCACAGGTATGGGTCTGTATAACTGATAAACACTGACCACTATCTATATCCCATAATCTCACTGATTGGTCATCAGAGCCTAGAAAAAAAACAAAAACAAAACAATAGCAATGATAATAAATCAAATTTCTCCACTAATGAAATAAAGGTTATTTTCATAAACTTTGTGTTCTGGAGAGTCAGTTCATGATTTCACATCATATATATTTTGTGTGATTGCCAACTACTTCACAACTATTGTCCTATCAGTTGTCCAGTGTTGCCTCATGGGAGTCACCAGAGATGCATATGTATTAGATGGACAACAAATACTCATGACTCCGAAGTGTTTATTTCCTTCACATCAATGGTCATGAATATTCAGTTCATTTCATACATATAACTGTTACCAAGGTTACCATTCACTTACCAGTAACTATCATCTCAGAGGCACTAGTTACACTATAAACTTACCAGAAGCCAACTTACTATCTCCATGGCTACCAGTAGCTAACTTGTCACCTCCATGGTACTAGTTTGGGTATAAACTTACCACTAGCTAACTTACCATCTCCATGTTACTAGTTTGGTATTTTCATGTTACTAGTTTGGTTATAACCTTACCAGTAGCTAACTTGTTACCTCCATGTTACTAGTTTGGGTACACTTACCAGTAGCTAACTTACAATCTCCATGTTACTAGTTTGGGTATACACTTACCAGTAGCTAACTTACAATCTCCATGTTACTAGTTTGGGTATACACTTACCAGTAGCTAACTTACAATCTCCATGTTACTAGTTTGGGTATACACTTACCAGTAGCTAACTTGCCATCTTCATGTTACTAGTTTGGGTATACACTTACCAGTAGCTAACTTACAATCTCCATGTTACTAGTTTGGGTATACACTTACCAGTAGCTAACTTACCATCTTCATGTTACTAGTTTGGGTACACTTACCAGTAGCTAACTTGCCATCTTCATGTTACTAGTTTGGGTATACACTTACCAGTAGCTAACTTGCAATCTTCATGTTACTAGTTTGGGTATACACTTACCAGTAGCTAACTTGCAATCTTCATGTTACTAGTTTGGGTATACACTTACCAGTAGCTAACTTACCATCTTCATGTTACTAGTTTGGGTACACTTACCAGTAGCTAACTTACCATCTTCATGTTACTAGTTTGGGTTATACACTTACCAGTAGCTAACTTGCCATCTTCATGTTACTAGTTTGGGTATACACTTACCAGTAGCTAACTTACAATCTCCATGTTACTAGTTTGGGTATACACTTACCAGTAGCTAACTTACAATCTCCATGTTACTAGTTTGGGTATACACTTACCAGTAGCTAACTTGCCATCTTCATGATACAAAGCATACACTCTAGCTGTATGTCCATAAAGTGTAACACATTCAAATGCTGATCCATTGGTAAGTTGATTTTTCCTCTTTAGAGTCCGGATATAAGATTGTTTCCAGTGAAGACCACTCTTCATTTCGATATCAACACCGCTAATCTTAAGTCCAAGTTGATGACATCCATTGATCCAAGACTGCGCACATTCATTGATTACTTTATTCCAGTGTTTACAAACAAGGCAACATGTAAACAGAGTTGTTGGATCTAACCATGTCAATAAATAAAAGGCAAGTTCTAGAGGCAAAAGTCTTAAAAAGTCTCTTTTCAGAAGTGATTCTAGTTTGGTGGAAAGATGTGTGAGTTGTGTAGCACCACTTGTAGCAATGACTTGATCCAATACAGTACAGCGTTGTGTATCATTCAGATTACAGGTAAATGTATCAACCAGTTCCTTTAACCAGGTTTCAAAGACTTTGTCTTCCATTGCAGTCCTACAGCATTAGCCATTCCTGTCTCAATAATAGAAATATAACAAATTTCATCTAAGTGAAATGACAGAGGAACCCAGATACATTAATTTACCTATGATTTCCCTTGTCTAAAGACTGTACTCTGTGTTATTACATTTACTTCATGGAGTGTCTTTGCTCTGTGTTTGTAACACTTTCCTATCGTTGGTGCAAATGTTAGAGCTCCCTTCTAGTAATATATCCATGGATGTACATAGTTAGTTTATTCTTACTGCATCCATGCCATACGTTATTAAAAAGGGTATTCAATATGTAGCATTGCTTCTATTTGCTGACAGTGACGGTGACGGTGACGGTGACGGTGACGATGACAGTGACAGTGACACAGGTCTAATATCCTTTCAAACTAGAACTTTGACATTTACACGGTTTTTTGGGTTTTTTGTTGTTTTTTTACAAAGTAGGTCAGGTGTTTATCATTGCCATCAAAAACAGACAAGTTGGAAAGTTCGTACAATTTTCTTTTATCACAATTAAATATGGAATTTTCACTACTGTTCATTACGACAGTGTTTGAGATTAGTTGCGCTTCACTTATCTATGTCCCCGGGCCCCAGGTACGTACCCACACCAAAGGCAACGAACAAAGCTAATTACGTACTGCACTGTTGATCAGAGAAATTATGCCAAATTTGAAATGGTGGATTTTTAGTCCCATGCATGATAATTGTTATATTGGTTTTTGTCTAAATTACATAAATCCAGACATTTTTGATTCGTGACATGGCATAAAAACGACAATTACATACCAATAACAACATAGCGTGGACATTGCTGTTTACCTCGTTCGTTCGCGTTGGATGGGTCGTGTCAAAGGTTAACCTGAGAAAACCTGTGAGGGCGCCCTACAACACAAATAAAGATCAAATGCACGGATCCAGAGCTCTGGATCAATATAATAGTGAATATACGTATATGTGCCACCCGTTTGGGTGTGGTTTTTCGCCCTTTGGTCTACCATGGATACTGTATTTTAAGAGATAAGGAGTCTAAAATGGGGTCCACTTTACACAATTTTCGAATGTGTTTGGTCTAAAGTGGGGTCCTGGAAGGAACCACATATATAATACATTTAAATTCTCGACTAGATCAAAATTTCCGGGAATATCCCTCGGAATTTCCTCCAGCTAATTCGCTGGTTGACATTTTCATATCGGTGATTATGTATTTTGGTCTACAATGGAGTTTTCTTTTTTTTTAAATTGAATAGTCTAAAATGGAGTATTGCTTTTTTGGCAAAATGGGTGAGAAATGGGGTCTGGGGTCGACAGCATTGGCCGCACACCCCTACCAGACCTGGCCAGTGGTTACCACCCACATTTTTCACCGAGTTGTTTGCAGTTACGAAAAATCAACCACATTGGGGCTTAGATCACAGAGCACTCAGGCTAACTAAGCCTGAGTGGCCTGTGCCCGGGGGCCTGTGCTTATATAAATCCCTGGAAATCTATCCGTAAATGGTTATACTCATACCCTAATCTCATGCCAATATTGTAAATTTCATTTTTCCCCCACTAAGTCCATATAATCGTTGATATTTTCCTTTGAAGATATTTTCTAAAAATCATCAAAATTTACCAAAACTACGCCCAGATTTGCAAAAACAATTTAGAATAGGCGTTTGATGTAAATAACTAGACAGACACTAATCTCAATCTATATGCTACCGACCACTGCGTGCTAGAGATGTAGTTTTACGGCACACTACATTAAAATAACACAGTGCCAATCGACTTCAAGGTCCATTGATAATAAGATATTTCTTTTACAAAATAGATATGGGCTTCGCAGGAAGGAATTTCACGTTGGAGATTGCAGTACTTTAGTACTGAACTCATTCTTTCTATAGCCCTGTCAGACAACTTTTCCACACCTGAAGTGTATTCCTAATCCAAACACTTGAAACAGAAGATCTTTCATTTTTACTATCTCCCATATTGAATGGGTTTTCACAAGTAGACCTTAGCACTGAGTTAAACAGACTGTGTGTTGTAGAGAAGAGAAATTATAGAGAGGGGACACATTATACAGAACAGAGAAATTATATACAGAGAGGATAAATTAAATCGTACAGAGCGGAGGAATGTACTATTAAATCGTCTACAGTACATATCTCAGTACCCCTGGTGATAGATAACGATGCGATAGGATCCTTTAGTGTCGTTGCGGACTATGAACTTTTTTTAGTTCCACCAACATATCTGCTGAACCGTACGTCTGTCAGTACACGTAAAACAAAATCCGCCATGTCAATTATCATTGAAGCTCTTGTAGTGTGGTTTAAGGTACTGTACTGTATTTTAGTGTCGTGGTATGAATTTATAGTACCACCGAAGAAGAAATCCATCGCTGGAGAGATCGTACTGGTGACTGGAGCTGGAAGCGGTATTGGTCGACTTATGTCCTTGAACTTTTCTAGACAGGGTGCTACGGTGGTACTTTGGGATATCAACAAAGAAGGTGTCGAGGAGACAGCCAAACAGATTGGTCAAATTGGTGGTAAAGCTCATAGCTATGTATGTGACGTCACTAAGAGAGAAGAAGTTTACCGTGTCGCTGAACAAGTCACTAAAGATGTTGGCAATGTGACAATATTGGTCAATAATGCTGGTGTGGTGGCTGGCAAGAAATTAATGGACTGTCCTGATGACTTGATTGACAGAAGTATGAATGTCAACGCCATGGCTATTTTCTGGGTAGGTATTAAATCATAATAATTACTCACGTCAGATCACATTAATATATGGTCTACAACAGAGTTAATTATCAAAGGGGTTACCATGGAAATGGTTTCATCATGGGTGTACATTTCCAATGTAACAATGTCATTGTAAATATATTTGGTCCACTGTTTGAAAAGAGTTTACAGAAGCTAAATAACAAGAAAACACCAATTGTAGAGGGCGTCCTTTTCATGTCTTAGTATTTCAAATAATTAGAAAAACTTGGTAACCCTCATTTTGTTATTAAAGGGGAGCAAATACGAAGCTTATTTTAGCTTAGTTACATTACTGTATGCAAAAATATATTTCATCGATGCTGCATCGCTCGACCTCTCCGAAAGTAGAGTTATAAAGATTGGCTTGTTTTATATTAGTCAGATTTGCCAATATTTGTAGTTTCATTTTTAGAGAGGTCGCACAAAGCAGAATTGATGAAGATAACTTTCCTGAGTCTTGTATCAAACAACACAGAATAGCTCAGATAATTATGACACTGTCCTTGTCTTCATTTCAGACACTGAAAGCCTTTGTTCCGGACATGATATCCAAGAACCGTGGACATATTGTCACCATAGCCAGTATAGCAGGCTCTTCTGGTACTCCGGGTATGGTGGAATACTGTGCCAGTAAATTTGCTGCTGTAGGTTTACATGAGTCTTTCCAGTATGAACTTATGAAAGATAACATTACTGGTATAGAGATGACCTTGGTTCAACCTTGGTTCATTAACACAGGGATGTTTGATGGCTTCCGTACCAGGTTAGTAGATCAAGGGTTATAACAGAAAGATCACCTTTACCATTGAATGACCATTGTCATGGTATGTCTGCATCTTACGTATTCAGCTAAAGAATAAAATGTTGGATTGTTTCATTGCTGAATGCCTACATGTTTAACTAAGGAGTTATTTGCTAAGTTAGACTGAAACAAGATTGAATCAACACCAATTAGGCATGAATGATCTAAGCGATTTAGATGTACATTTTCACATGCCAATTTTAGCTGTTAAATAGCTATATATTATAGTATATTACATATAAGCCAGCGATTAGCTGACTTGCTGAAATTAAAGCTAACTCTCCAAACTACCAAAACACAGAGATGAACCTGAAATGGTAAATGTGTGAGTGGGTGAGTGAGTGAGTGAGTGAGTGAGTGAGTGAGTGAGTGAGTGAGTGAGTGAGTGAGTGAGTGAGTGAGTGAGTGAGTGAGTGAGTGAGTGAGTGAGTGAGTGAGTGAGTGAGTGACTGACTGAGTGACTGACTGACTGACTGACTGACTGACTGACTGACTGACTGACTGACTGACTGACTGACTGACTGACTGACTGACTGACTGACTGACTGACTGACTGACTGACTGACTGACTGACTGACTGAGCGAGTGAAGGGGAGGAAGGGAAGGAGGGAGTCAGTCAGTCAGTCAGTCAGTCAGTCAGTCAGTCAGTCAGTCAGTCAGTCAGTCACTCAGTCAGTCAGTCAGTCAGTCAGTCAGTCAGTCAGTCAGTTAGTTAGTTAGTCAGTCAGATATTATATAGATATTAAAGTAAGGTTGCTATCATCTCAAAGGTTACGGTAATCCTGCGGTTAGTCAGTTGGATTGAAGATGTATTGTGAGTGAATATTGATTATCTTATTGATTTGTAATTAAACCTCAGATATAAGCTTACATGTATATTGATTACTTCTTTACAGACGAGGTGTTGCACCCCCTCCTCTCAAACCACAGGACGTTGCTGACAAAGTACTACATGCAGTGCAGACAAACCAGTCATTGTTAATGATGCCTAGATCGTTGTATTTGGCACCCTTGTTTAAAGCGTAAGTATTTGATGCGATTTGTTCAACCATTAAATACAAATGTTGTGTGTGAGAAATACAGGACAATCAACAATGTTGTGGGGTGGGGGTGGGGTAGGGTTGAAGTGATACCAGTTGCATTTAATAATGATTTAATTCATTGTTTTTAATACCTGCCTATATGCAAAAAAAGAGTACGTACGTACATGTACGTACATACATACATACATACATACATACATACATACATACATACATACATGCATGCATACATACATACATACATACATACATACATACATACATACATACATACATACATACATACATACTGCAGATTAAGTCATTTTCATAATCAACGAGTCTCACTGAGGAATTATATAATGTTGCAACACTTTTAATTAGTAAATGACGACATAGGGTTAGTGGTGGCTAAACGAACATCACTAAATGTTACACATATCGAATCAAAATAATTCTACTAATTTTGCAAACAGGAATCAGATATATTCTCTGATTTGTGTTTATGTTTATTTTCTCTTAAAGGATCTTGCCATTATCAACAGTCAAACCACTTTGTGAATTTGGTGGTACTTTTAATGCCATGGATGGTTTTATAGGCCGAGTAAAGAAACAACAATGACGTCATCATGCCAAGATGGACATTCAATACAACAATTATTCCAGCAAGTTTTTGCTTGGGAATAAACCAAAGCTAAATACAAAGTCTAGATAAATTAAACGTAGTATACGTGCATTGATATAAAATCCTGAACCCTTTCTGTTACTTTGTTCAAGAAAACTGCAACCCATTTTCAGTTCAAAGGGGAAAATAAAGGGTCGCCATACAAATATAATAAGTGGATGTCATATCAAAATTAATTCCATGGAAAAATACAAGTTTGTTGATTTTCATGTAAAGAAGGGTAAACTCCAACATTTTTTTCATTGTTTCAAATGGATCAGTGATAAGCTTCTACATTTGAGTTTAAAGAGATCTGAATAATTTCAATTTTCAGGCAAATAAGCCGTTTTTCGTCTCACAGCAGGTCTCACGAGATCACACGTTAGTCATTGCATCCATAGCAACCACGCAAGGGCGATCAAGCTGAAAGTATCAAAAGCTTAGCAACACTATTGTTCTCAACATCAATGCACATGGCCACGGCAAAAGCTTGACCACGATCACATGTTTGACAATCGTTGTTGCTAGGCATGTTTGCATATCTCGCGAGATCCCTTATTGGTTTCTATAAACTTGGACAAGGAATTCCTTGCATACAATGTATTGCATTGTCATGCTGCCCATCTGACTATTATATTGTCATACTGTCCATTTGACTGTATTACATTGTCATACTGTCGATCTGACTATTATATTGTCATACTGTCCATCTGACTGTATTACATTGTCATACTGTCCATCTGACTGTATTACATTGCCATACTGTCGATCTGACTATTACATTGTCATACTGTCCATTTGACTATTACATTGTCATACTGTCGATCTGACTATTATATTGTCATACTGCCCATCTGACTTGCATTGTCATACTGTCCATCTGACTAGCATTGTCATACTGTCCATCTGACTGTTACATTGTCATACTGTCCATCTGACTATTACATTGTCATACTATCCATCTGACTGAATTACATTGTCATACAGTCCATCTATTACATTGTCATACTGTCCATCTGACTGCATTACATTGTCATGCTGCCCATCTAACTTATATTGTCATACTGTCCATCTGACTATTACATTGTCATACTGTCCATCTGACTGTTACATTGTCATACTGTCCATCTGACTTGCATTGTCATACTGTCCATCTGACTTGCATTGTCATACTGTCCATCTGACTGTTACATTGTCATACTGTCCATCTGACTATTACATTGTCATACTGTCCATCTGACTGCATTACATTGTCATACTGTCCATCTCACTATTACATTGTCATACTGTCCATCTGACTGTTACATTGTCATACTGTCCATCTACATGTATTACATTGTCATACTGTCCATATGACTATTACATTGTCACACTGTCCATCTGACTATTACATTGTCATACTGTCCATCTGACTGCATTACATTGTCATACTGTCCATTTGACTTACATTGTCATACTGTCCATCTGACTATTACATTGTCATACTGTCCATCTAACTTCATTACATTGTCACACTGTCCATCTGACTGCATTACATTGTCACACTGTCCATCTGACTGTATTACATTGTCATACTGTCCACTTGACTGTATTGCAATGTTCATACTGTCCATCTGACTGCATTACATTGTTATACTGTCATATCATTAATACCCTTAGTGAACTTTTGTCTGGCGCTTGTCTATTGTGACTCTACAATTTTGTGCATGGTTTAGTAATGTATACTTGTTAGGTTTATTGCCTATATTTTGGGATAAACTTTCAATCCAAATTATTAAATTCAGCTTACTTTCCTGTACTGAAATCAATTACAGTACTGTATTTTTAGAAGATTTGTATTCCGGCTAGCTTCAGATTCAGATTGTTCATAAATTCTTATCGTGTGCATAAATTCTTATCGTGTATCGGATACTGATTATGCTAATGTACAATCAAAGTATTGTCTATTGCCTGTGGTCTTAAAGTTTTAACACGTTTGTCATGCATGTAATAAAACTGATAACTTTCAATTGAAATAAATATCGCTCTCCAACCCTCCAGTTACAGACAGTGCTCCTTTAACAACGGTTCATTCATGGTTCCACTCCTGTCAAGCAATTAAAATATCGTCGGGTACGCTCTGCAGACGATCTCCATACGAAATTGCCGCCATGTTTTTAGTAAAATGTCCCACAAACTCAAAGCAACAGTAACGATGCACTGTACAACATTTTACCCACAACTCTCTCTGATTTGTAGTGTTGGACATCATCTCCTTGAAGTCAGACAAATCTCACCAGTGTATAGGGTTTTGTAAAAACAATTTTTTTTCCATTTGGCAAGCGTAGAATTGCCACTGATGATTTTCTGAATACCCATTTTCATCGGTTCTGGTATCAGTGATTTATTGTAGAAGGAGTAGCAATTTTAGGAATTTGTCAGCAGATTTTCGTGAAAGACATGCAGAATATTTGCGACGAAACTAAGGAAAATATATGCACCTGTTATGACTTTGCCAAAGATATAGATTTATTTGAATAGGTATAACAAAAGTACTAAAACTCATCATACACACTGACTACCCGAGTTATTGACACTTTGACAGTGAAAAGTGTTTTATTCACAGCACATGTTTAATTTAGTTGTTAGTTCATTTTTATACAAAATTTAGAACTTTATTTTTGATTCCTAAGCGTTCTTTTGCTACATATTAATTAAACTTAATTACTATGCTTAAAATGTCGAAAAGTATGGATTATTGAAAAAGTTATAAAATAAGGAACCTCCAAGCATACCAATCAGAGAGAGTTGTGGGTAAGATATTGTACAGTGTCATGGTGGGCGGGGCTTATTACGTTTAAATTAATGGGGAAAGTGTCTTTTCTTGAAGTACTCGCCATGTGTTATGAAATACTTTACCATAGGTCATCGAGGTCAAACCCTCTTGAACTTTTTGAATAATTCACCCGATGTGTATAGCTCAACGCCATTTTCCCCAGGTGCGTTTGTCTAGTTCTAAACATAACCATGTCCTTCATCATAGAAGCACTTGTTGTCTGGTTTAAGGTTGTATACTGTATTCTCGAATCATGGTATCGTTTCATTGTACCCCCAAAGAAGAAATCCATCGCCGACGAGATCGTGCTTGTGACCGGTGCAGGAAATGGAATAGGTCGCCAAATGGCTATCACCTTCGCTAAACAGGGTGCTACGGTGGTACTTTGGGATATCAACAAAGAATGGAACGATGAGACAGCTCAACAGATTGGTCAACTTGGTGGTAAAGCTCACAGCTATGTATGTGACGTCACTAAGAAAGAAGAAGTTTACCGTATTGCTGAACAAGTCACTGAAGATGTTGGTCATGTGACAATATTGGTTAATAATGCTGGTGTGGTGGCAGGCAAGAAACTACTAGAGTGCCCCGATGCATTGATTGAAAGAACTATTAATGTTAATACTATGGCCATTTTTTGGGTACTAATATTTCGTATTTTTATCCTATATTCCTATGTTGCTATGGTTATGGTTATAGTACTAGTATATCCTACTACAACCAAGATGTGAATTGTTACATAGAAATCGAGCTTTGCACATTGGGTCCAGTCAGGCTATCATATACAAAGTACATCGTACTTAATAGTTCGTTCTCCACAAATTAATGTTCAACTGAAACTACCATAAATGAGGTAGCAACAGATCGTAAACTAAACTGATGACATTTGGTGTACTCGCTTTGGTTAGTCATGACCTGACCTACTTGTGATCGCGTCCCCAACAATTGCATTCAAGTTACTACTGATTTCAACACAAATTGAAATGGCACGGGGGAGGGGGGATGGGGGGGGGGGGTGGTGGTACAATGGGGCATGCTATAAAAATGTAATTTGAATAGGGGAATGAAATGTTATGTCGAATCATTTCAATGTTATTTGATATATGTACGAAACGATGGATAGGTTAAAGTTGACGTCTTAATAAGATATTGTTGAGTTTGAAATCTATCCGGCACCCAATGCAAACCACAATGTTTATCATAGTTTAAATATTTTATTTATTCTTAGACAATAAAGGCATTCGCTCCTTCAATGGTCGCAAACAACCATGGTCATATCGTGACAATAGCCAGCGTAGCTGGTATTGTAGCTACACCTGGTATGGTTGAATATTGTGCCAGTAAGTCTGCAGCTATTGGTCTACACGAGGCCTATCAGTTTGAATTAATGAAGGATGACGTCACGGGTGTACACATGACATTGGTTGCACCATGGACGATGGATACAGGAATGTTCAAGGGTTTTGAGACTACATTCAGGTTTGTATGCCATTCAGGTTTGTATGCCATTCAGGTTTGTATGCCATTCAGGTTTGTCACTCGACTCGTCACTTTTATGTCAATATAATCCTGCTTGCAGACGGAGTAAGTCGGTGTTGAGTGAAACGCGTGCACTGTCTGCAAGCAGGACTAATGTCAACAACAACAACAACAACAACAACAACAACAACAACAACAACAACACTCACTCACTCACTCACTCACACACTCACTCACTCACCCACCCACCCACCCACCCACTCACTCACTCACTCATTCACTCACTCACTCAAGTAAGCAAGTCTGTCTGTCTGTCTGTCTGTCTGTCTGTCTGTCTGTCTGTCTGTCTGTCTGTCTGTCTGTCTGTCTGTCTGTCCGCCTGTCCGCCTGTCCGCCTGTCTGTCTGTCTACTATAGGTGGTATGTCAAAGTACATGTCTTTCTTACACACAGCTAGTACTTTGACTAGCCGAAGTGAATGAATAAAGTGAATGAACCTAAACCGACCTTGTTGTTGTTGTTGTTGTTGTTGTTGTTGTTGTTGTTGTTGTTGTTGTATCTGCTTGCCAGTAGTATCATACAATAACCTACAATATAATCTGTTAGTATTGCTTAGGATTTGGATGATTTAGTTTCTAATCCTTGGAGATAACCATAAACGTCTATGATATATAACAGTAAAGATAAATATCACAGTAATATCTTGTACTTGTTAAATATCACAGTAATATCTTGTACTTGTTATATATCACAGTAATATATTGTACTTGTTATATATCACAGTAATATCTTGTACTTGTTATATATCACAGTAATATCTTGTACTTGTTATATATCACAGTAATATCCTGTACTTGTTATATATCACAGTAATATATTGTACTTGTTATATATCACAGTAATATCTTGTACTTGTTATATATCACAGTAATATCTTGTACTTGTTATATATCACAGTAATATCTTGTACTTGTTATATATCACAGTAATATCTTGTACTTGTTATATATCACAGTAATATCCTGTACTTGTTATATATCACAGTAATATCTTGTACTTGTTATATATCATAGTAATATCTTGTACTTGTTATATATCACAGTAATATCTTGTACTTGTTATATATCACAGTAACATCTTGTACTTGTTATATATCACAGTAATATATTGTACTTGTTATATATCACAGTAATATCTTGTACTTGTTATATATCACAGTAATATCTTGTACTTGTTATATATCACAGTAATATCTTGTACTTGTTATATATCACAGTAATATCTTGTACTTGTTATATATCACAGTAATATCTTGTACTTGTTATATATCACAGTAATATCTTGTACTTGTTATATATCACAGTAATATCTTGTACTTGTTATAATATCACAGTAATATTTCGTACTTGTTATAATATCACAGTAATATCTTGTACTTGTTATAATATCACAGTAATATCTTGTACTTGTTATAATATCACAGTAATATTTCATACTTGTTATAATATCACAGTAATATTTCATACTTGTTATATATCACAGTAATATTTCATACTTGTTATAATATCACAGTAATATTTCATACTTGTTATATATCACAGTAATATTTCATACTTGTTATAATATCACAGTAATATTTCATACTTGTTATATATCACAGTAATATCTTGTACTTGTTATAATATCACAGTAATATCTTGTACTTGTTATATATCATAGTAATATCTTGTACTTGTTATAATATCACAGTAATATCTTGTACTTGTTATAATATCACAGTAATATTTCATACTTGTTATATATCACAGTAATATTTCGTACTTGTTATATATGACAGTAATATTTCATACTTGTTATATATCACAGTAATATCTTGTACTTGTTATAATATCACAGTAATATCTTGTACTTGTTATAATATCACAGTAATATCTTGTACTTGTTATAATATCACAGTAATATCTTGTACTTGTTATAATATCACAGTAATATTTCATACTTGTTATATATGACAGTAATATTTCGTACTTGTTATATATCACAGTAATATTTCGTACTTGTTATATATCACAGTAATATTTCATACTTGTTATATATCACAGTAATATTTCATACTTGTTATATATCACAGTAATATTTCATACTTGTTATAATATCACAGTAATATTTCATACTTGTTATAATATCACAGTAATATTTCATACTTGTTATATATCACAGTAATATTTCATACTTGTTATATATCACAGTAATATCTTGTACTTGTTATATATCACAGTAATATTTCATACTTGTTATATATCACAGTAATATTTCATACTTGTTATATATCACAGTAATATCTTGTACTTGTTATATATCACAGTAATATCTTGTACTTGTTATATATCACAGTAATATTTCATTCTTGTTATATATCACAGTAATATCTTGTACTTGTTATAATATCACAGTAATATCTTGTACTTGTTATATATCACAGTAATATCTTGTACTTGTTATATATCACAGTAATATTTCATACTTGTTATATATCACAGTAATATCTTGTACTTGTTATATATCACAGTAATATCTTGTACTTGTTATATATCACAGTAATATTTCATACTTGTTATATATCACAGTAATATTTCATACTTGTTTTCAGGAAAGGTGTAGCTGCTCCTCCTCTCCAACCACAACACGTTGCAGACAAAGTCTTACATGCAATCCAAATAAACCAGGAAATGGTGATGTTACCTAGAGATATGTATCTCTTGCCTTTGTTCAAATCGTAAGTCAAATGAACAATTATTTTACGTTACCTCCACTCAGTAAAATGTTGTTCTACATATATCCAATGGGAAATTGTTACCAATATCAAAAATCAGATATTGTACATGTTAATCAGAAGTAGTACTGTAACAGGTTGACAATGTGATTGCCGTTGAGGGCGCTGTTTTAGGGTGCAGACCTAAAATATATATTTGATTGGATTTATTGCACCGTAGCATGTGTACAGCTATGTTAACTAACAGCTGATTCAAAAGTATTCAGGATGTACAATATTACAGGTATAAAGTCATTATATCTAACAAACAGGTTCTAAAACATTCCAGTTGCAGATAGTTTAACCATGGATGTATTAGGAGACATCCATAGTTTAGCTTTAACAATTACTTGCGATTTCAGAGAAACATCAAGATGATCTTGTGCCTTTAATTAAATAATACCACATGCCAGCGAGGGCAATATCACAATTTAGAACCTGCACAAGGGTTGGCACTCTTTACCAAAATTTTGATGATGCCCGAGCATCACCACGCGGGCAATAATCTATTTAAAGTAGGCCTGATTCGATTCTGACCAATGACAGCTTGCGTACACGTAAGAACGTCGAGGTGTAATAAAGGTGTTTATAATGTTTCTTCCTATGGGCTATTGCATCATGGGAATCACAGATATAATATATTCAAGTTACACATGTACACTGAATATTCATGAGTGCAACGTGCTTATTACCATCAGTGTAAACCACCCTTCATAGTTTATTAAAATGTCTGTATTTCCTGGAGTGGCGTCCCTTTTTAATAATTGTATTCTGATTCCCTTGTTCATTTGTTTGTTCGTTTGTTTGTTTGTTTGTTTGTTTGTTTGTTTGTTTGTTTGTTTGTTTTATGAAAGGTTCATGCCGATTAAGACAGCCAAAATCCTTGCTGAATTCATTGGTACATTCCATTCAATGGACAACTATGAAGGCAGAAACAAGAAAGAGGATTAGCCGACCGTATATTACAGAGTCAGCAATTGGTCGAAACAGTCGTAGTCTTAATTATAAAGTCAACGATTGGTCAAAATAACCATATCCTCGGTCATTATAAAGTCAGCGATTAGTCGAAACAACTGCATCCTCGAATTACAAGTAAAGTCAATGATTGGAAAATCCGCCGATTCTTTGGTTACGACGAAATCAGTGATTGGTAGACACAGTCTTATTTTCTGTTGTGATTGGCTAATATTTTTTTATATATTTTGGAAAAGAAAACCAAAATCATTCACTTGTTCAAAGTTAATTACAACATTTTTTGCGTATCATATAAGAAAAGACTACGATTTGGAAAAAAAAATAATTGCCTTAAAATGGTGTGATACCTATAAATGAACGTTGTTGATGTAAACCACGATATTCTTATAAACAAAACTTCCTTATTTCACTTTTTTTTTTACAAGTGTGTGTTTGTCAATCTGAGTTATGTCTTACGGGTGACCCTAAAACGAATGACAACCTGAATGACGGAAAACGAATGACAGCATTTCTATGTGGTAAACAGTGGAATGACACCCTTTTCTTCATCCAGTTAGTTGAATGACACCCTCTGCACTGTAAAACCAGTGGAATGACAGCCGCCACTCTATAAAATAAGTGGAATGACAGCACTTTCAATGCTTTAGAACTGGAATGACAGCATTTCTAGGTGGTAAACAGTGGAATGACACCCTTTTCTACATTCAGTTAGTTGAATGACACCCTCTGCACTGTAGAACCACTGGAATGACAGCCGCCACTCTATAAAATAAGTGGAATGACAGCATTTTCAATGCTTTAGAACTGGAATGACTGCATTTCTAGGTGGTAAACAGTGGAATGACACCCTTTTCTTCATCCAGTTAGTTGAATGACACCCTCTGCACTGTAAAACCAGTGGAATGACAGCCGCCACTCTATAAAATAAGTGGAATGACAGCACTTTCAATGCTTTAGAACTGGAATGACAGCATTTCTAGGTGGTAAACAGTGGAATGACACCCTTTTCTACATTCAGTTAGTTGAATGACACACTCTGCACTGTAGAACCACTGGAATGACAGCCGCCACTCTATAAAATAAGTGGAATGACAGCATTTTCAATGCTTTAGAACTGGAATGACAGCATTTCTAGGTGGTAAACAGTGGAATGACACCCTTTTCTACGATCAGTTAGTAGAATGACACACTCTGCAGTTTAGAACCACTGGAATGACAGCCGCCACTCTATAAAATAAGTGGAATGACAGCATTTTCAATGCTTTAGAACTGGAATGACAGCATTTCTAGGTGGTAAACAGTGGAATGACACCCTTTTCTACAATCAGTTAGTTGAATGACACCCTCTGCACTGTAGAACCACTGGAATGACAGCCGCCACTCTATAAAATAAGTGGAATGACAGCATTTTCAATGCTTTAGAACTGGAATGACAGCATTTCTAGGTGGTAAACAGTGGAATGACACCCTTTTCAACATTCAGTTAGTTGAATGACACCCTCTGCACTGTAGAACCACTGGAATGACAGCCGCCACTCTATAAAATAAGTGGAATGACAGCACTTTCAATGCTTTAGAACTGGAATGACAGCATTTCTAGGTGGTAAACATTGGAATGACACCCTTTTCTACATTCAGTTAGTTGAATGACACCCTCTGCACTGTAGAACCACTGGAATGACAGCCGCCACTCTATAAAATAAGTGGAATGACAGCATTTTCAATGCTTTAGAACTGGAATGACAGCATTTCTAGGTGGTAAACAGTGGAATGACACCCTTTTCTACATTCAGTTAGTTGAATGACACACTCTGCACTGTAGAACCACTGGAATGACAGCCGCCACTCTATAAAATAAGTGGAATGACAGCATTTTCAATGCTTTAGAACTGGAATGACAGCATTTCTAGGTGGTAAACAGTGGAATGACACCCTTTTCTACATTCAGTTAGTTGAATGACACCCTCTGCACTGTAGAACCACTGGAATGACAGCCGCCACTCTATAAAATAAGTGGAATGACAGCATTTTTAATGCTTTGGAACTGGAATGACAGCATTTCTAGGTGGTAAACAGTGGAATGACACCCTTTTCTACATTCAGTTAGTTGAATGACACCCTCTACACTGTAGAACCAGTGGAATGACAGCCGCCACTCTATAAAATAAGTGGAATGACAGCATTTTCAATGCTTTAGAACTGGAATGACAGCATTTCTAGGTGGTAAACAGTGGAATGACACCCTTTTCTACATTCAGTTAGTTGAATGACACCCTCTACACTGTAGAACCACTGGAATGACAGCCGCCACTCTATAAAATAAGTGGAATGACAGCATTTTCAATGCTTTAGAACTGGAATGACAGCATTTCTAGGTGGTAAACAGTGGAATGACACCCTTTTTTCTACAATCAGTTAGTTGAATGACACACTCTGCACTGTAGAACCACTGGAATGACAGCCGCCACTCTATAAAATAAGTGGAATGACAGCATTTTCAATGCTTTAGAACTGGAATGA